>NC_056731.1:1093153912-1093383912 GCF_019279795.1 Protopterus annectens | reverse complement strand
TTCCATGCGTAACAGCCATTATCCACCTGATATCGCAGCCATGACACACCTTTGCACATTACCCTCTCCAGAACATTTGGGGCCCTACACAAATTTTGTACCCCCTCGTGTATTCACAGGATCTCCCGCCATTTATATTTGCACATACGTGCCTTTCCTGGTGTTATGGATTATGGCCATTTGTGGGATACATGTCTAGGTAGTCTCAACATGAACTACATTCCGTCCGTGTGTAATGTTGATGTAGCAGTTAAATGATATTATGGCCACTGGTATAACCCTGCCTCTGGTGTGAATGGTGGTGCTCTACTCACTCTTGCACAGCTTTATCTGACATACGCTGCAAGCACTATATAATACCTTAGTTGCTCTAGATTCCCTTCACAACCCTTGTGTATGCTTTATTCTTACGGCGTTCATTCTTACAGTATATATATATACATAAACCTACATATCTATTTACATTTCCCATACAGTTGAATGTACACCACGCATCCTCGCTGCCTTTACCTCCCTATATCCGAAGGATATTATTCTGGTCATCACTTATGACTTCACTACAGGTATTCAATAGTACTGTCAACAAATGTAACAGTTGGTTGGTGTACATATGTGTATGGACCTCTGAAACACTCCAGGACTAATTTCAACAGTGACAGAGACAAGGCAAGGACAAATCAGGGACAATCACGGACACTTCTACAATATTAGTACTATTAACTTGTAATGTGTTGACAGATTCAGAGCATATGTATTAATACTTATTTTCTGAAGTTAAAAGCATCAATTACTCTTAATTATTGTCATTATTCATTCAAGTGTCGTTCAACACCTTTCCTCCAAAGGTCACTGGTTTTATGAGTGATTAAGAGGCTGGCCAGTTATTGTGCGAATGCTCTGACCATTGGTAGGGTTGCCACATTTTCATATGTCCAGGATGGGATATATTCTGGACACACCAGATTGTTTAGGCCAACACATACCCACGGTCAGTACAGGGTTTAGAACATTAATTATTTTCCTAGATGAGAGCTTATTCCTGTAGCACTTTAGTTGCTTATTCTGTTTCTTGTACAGTTTACGTATTTTATATCCAGAAATAACTGTTTTAGGCAACTGTTACATGAAATATGGTACATAGTTATTTCCTACAATCACAGGACATTTGCCATTGTATCATTCTTGGTCAGGACACACCTACCCAAACAGGGACTGTCCCTCACAAAGTGGGATAGGAGGTACCCTACTTATGTCAGCGCCTTAATCACCCTATATCCAAGTGTGTCAAAGGAAAAATATACTTTAAAAATTATCAAAACATGGTAGGTTCAGGTTAAGGCACTTTAATCTTGCAGCAAGGAGACAAAAACGTGCTAATACAGAGTTTGTCTAACCAGAGACAGGAAATACTTTCATTTTTATACATTCTCAAACTGATCATCTCCTACCATGCTGACGTAACAGATTACCACCTTTTCCATCATCATCTGCTGACCATCTTTCCCATGAATTTCTGCTGATTTAAACAATTTTTATGGGAAACTTCCTGAGGAAAACAACATGGCCTTGGTTACTCTCAGTTAGATGCATGTCATGTTACTTTCAAGATACTATGGCTAAATCAAGCACAATGCTAGCAGTTCATTCCTCTAATAATCCTTTGTCTACTTTATCTCTAAATTACTACAGCTGCAGAGGTTCCCATCCTCTGAACAAAGCTGTTTGTCTAGAATCATTACGTTTATAATATAAGGCATTGTTCATTCATTTACTTCTGACCTAGCAGATAAACACCTGCTTCTCAAGTACATTTCCACAAGGCATAAACAAGAATATTGCTGTGCTAGCAGTTACTAGGTCAGAGGGCAATTTGCAAGTTTCAGAAAGCATACTGCAGTTTTCAAAAAGCATCTTTTTCAGTCTCATATGAAACTCAATTTGTATAAAACACAGTGCATGAAAAATAGAATGAAAAGCGTATTAAAATACTTGATTATTAATTTGGCATTAAGCATACACACATTAATACATATTTTTCCAACATTTCCCTCCTGTTAATACTTTTTTATTCTATTTTCAGAAAAGAATAAACAGCTTGTTTCTTTTCCTAACCTCTTCCATTCAGGATTTGCAGTTAAGAAAGTCATTCAGTTTAAACTTTTATGAAAGTGTTTCGCATTCTAGCAGCTCTTCAAATTCAATACTTTGATACATAGTCTCAGATACGGATATATCTATGAATTTTTTAATTAGTCTCTTCATGCAGGGGATTCCACAACAAACACAAACTCCTATTAGGAGTAATCCTACCCCAATGGCAATCAATATGTTCATCAAGATGGAACCCCACCCCCCAAATGCATTCTGGAAAAAGTCTGTCAGAGGGTTTGGGCCTGGCTTGGTCATGTCCGACACTTGCTGAATCACCTCAAGATGATCATTAATTTCATGCTGATGGTCTGGAATAAATGCACAGCATTCTTCTTTGATTAAAGCACAAGTCCCACCCCTCACCGCTAGGGTGAAGTCAAGAGCCATTCGGTTTTGGAGTACTACAGTTCTCATGGCATTCAGTTCATCAGTTATCAGTTCAAGAGCAGAAAAAGTTGCATTACTCATTACTTCGAGAAGTTTCGACAGTTTTTGCAGCTCCCATATCGATTTAACTGCACCATATGCAGGTAATATACCTGCCCAGGATATGACAGCATCACTCAAGTCCATGTGTATGAGTTTGGTTCCCACATCACGATGGTCTTTCCAGCCCGCTTCGATCCATCCCACTGGATTCTCAGGTTTCTTAACAGTCTTTTTGGTTATGTCTCAAGTATTTTGAATATTCCCTTGAGGCAGAACTGCAGTGTGTCGGATGGCCGGAACCAGGTACCCCAAAAAACAACTGCCAGACCAATTCTCAGGTAACCGTTTATATGCTTTTTTACCGCACACAAAATAACATTCTTCCACCTTAGTTATTACTTTGTTACGAAATGACTCATTTACAATCTATTACAGATAACTGCTTGAAAAGTACAGGATTGCATTGTACCTGATCAAGAGTCTTATGCATAGATTTCAAAAATGAGTCATAATCTGAACTACAAGATCCACCCAAATCATTTGGTTTTCTATAACATTTATACTGTACTGTAACATTGCATTTGCTCCATCCAACTTGGATGGTATCATTTTTATAGAAACATACAATTCCTTTTTGTGTCACAGGTAAATACAGCGCTACTTTATCTTGTGCTTTAATAGCAACTGTGTCAAAAAACAGATTTTCCCAGGTCTCATTGACCCCTAGGGGGATAGCAGTCATTAATAAACCCCCGTATGCTGTTGGTATGGCCGTACAGACCCAGCAGTTCGAAACATTAAAAGTCTCTGCATACACACGTGTAATTGCCTGATAAGTGTTAAAGTTCGGATGCCAGACTATGTTTGGTTCATTACGTCTAATCAGTTCAACCTTTGTGGTAGGAAAAAGGAATGGCCACAACAAAAAGAACAGTGTGATTAATATTGCAATAAAAACAATCATATAAGTTTTCTGAGGTTGCTCAATGTCTCTACTCACACTGTACCTGGCCATTTTGTTCTTGTTGTGCAACAGTAACAAAGTTTTTGTCCAGTTCAAAGTTTTTAACCAGTTTACAGTGCGTCAAATGAATCCAGGAAGCTCCCTCTGCGATCTTGACTGCAGTGGGTGTCGACAGTAGTACCTGGTACGGCCCTTCCCACTTCGGAGAACTCCAAGTCTTTTGCTTCACAATTTTCACCCAGACCCAGGTGCCTGGGGCTACTGGTGCTTCCGATTTCGGTTGCTCTTTATCTGAAACAGAATTTAACTGCAAAAGTTTGTTATTCAAAAATCGCCTCATATACCCAGCAAGTGAACTGTCAGCCTCCTGCTCTGTAGACATGAGAGATTTCCACTGAGGTGTATAATATGCCCTCCCATACAAGGTTTCAAAAGGAGTTAATCCCTTCGCATTTGGAACAGTTCTCATACTCAACAGTGCTAAAGGCAAACAGTACACCCAGTTTTTCTGTGTCTCTGCTATCAATTTCCTAAGTTTATTCTTCAGCACCCCATTATGCCTCTCTACTAGCCCTGCAGATTGGGGGTGATAAGTGCAGTGGTTCTTTAACGATATCCCAAAATAGCAACTAAGTTGCTGAATTGTTTGGTTCACAAAATGTGTCCCGTTATCACTATAAATCTTTTCCGGTATACCAAATCTGGGTATAATTTCTTTAACAAGGACCTTTGCAACAGTAGCTGCATCTGGATTTTTAGTTGGAAACGCTTCTACCCATTTGGAAAACATGTCTATAATAACAAGGCAATACTTCTTATTTTCACATTTATTCAATTCTATGAAATCCATACAAATAGTATGGAACGGATATGGTGGAGTAGGAAAATTCCCTTGCTTAGGCTTTAACGCCCCTTATGCATGATGCTCGTTACAAACATGGCATGCTGCACAAAAATTTTTTGTATAATTGGTAAATCCATAGGTTGTAAATACTCGATTCACTAACTGTACCATCCCCCCTGTTGAGACATGGCTCTGCCTATGGCTCAACAACGCTGCATATCTAAACAAATTAGATGGCAAAATCGGTTTCTTTTCCTTGGAGATGTACAGTCCCTTTTCAAGGATTGCTCCTCGTTTTATCCACTTCTGTTTTTCAATATTTGTAGTAAGTGTCTGCATTGTTTTTGACATTTCTAAATCTAAAGTTTCTGAGGGTTGTAATTCCTCATTCAAAAGAAAAGTTTCTGTGGCTGAGGCTGCCTGCTTTGCAGCTGTATCAGCCCGTGCATTACCTTTTGAAATTCTGTCCTGTTGTTTCGTATGAGCTATGCATTTGCAAATAGCTACTTTTTTAGGTAACTGAATTGAATCTAACAAGTCTAAAATAAGTTGCGCATGATTGATCGGTTTACCAGTAGATGTTATCATTCCTCTATTTTTCCACTGTTGCGCAAAAACATGTACAGTAGAAAAAGCATACTGACTGTCAGGATAAATGTTCACTTTCTTACCTTTTGCTAAGGTACATGCCCTTGTTAAGGCAATCAATTCTGCCACTTGTGCAGATAAGTTGTGTGGTAAAGATTTTGCTTCTAAAGTTTCAGTATCAGAAACGACTGCATACCCCACTAGGTTCTGTCCTGTTGGACCCCTCCTGCATGAGCCGTCCACATAGCATGTCATCTCGGCATCATCCAAGGGAACATCCGTAAGGTCTTGTGTAGGTAATGTCTTTTGCTCAATCTCCTGCAGGCAGCAGTGTGGTTTGCCATCTGCAGGGGTTGGAAGCAGAGTTGACGGATTCAAAGTTGTGCATCGTTCAATTGTCATATGAGGTTGGCTCAACAGTATGGTCATACAGGAAAGATGCCTAGCTGGAGAAAGATATGCTACTTTTTCTTGCAGTAAAATAATTGTGACTGCATGAGGCACTCTCAATGTGAGAGGGTGGAATAGCACTACTGAGGCTAAAGCCTGCACTGCTGTTGCAGCTGCAACTACTGCTTGTACACAGTGGGGCAGGGATCGTGCCAATGGGTCTAACTGTGATGAATAGTAAGCTATGGGGCGTTGTTTGTCCCCATGTTGCTGTGTCAATACTGATGTCATATAACCTTGCTTACAATCTACAGTTTGAATAAACTGATTGTGATAGTTTGGTAATCCTAGAACTAAAAATGATGCTATTGATTGTTTCAGCTTACAGAAAGCTGCTTCTGCTTCAGGTGTCCATTGTAATAAATCCTGTGCTGCCATTGGCTTTTTAAATATTAAATCGGCCAGCGGAGCAGATTCCAAAGCATAGTTCGGTATCCAACTCTGACAGAAATTAGTAGTTCCCAGGAAGGACATCATTTCCTTCTTGGTAGTTGGTCTTGGTGCTTGTAAAATTGCTGTTTTTCTGTCTTCATCTAATATTCTATCTTCTTTGGATATTACATATCCCAAGTACTTAACTTGTTTTCTCCAAAGCTGTAACTTGTCTTTGTTTACTTTGTGACCTTGAGTAGCTAAAAATTGTAATAAAGCTATCGTGTCCTCTTTGCATTCTTGCTGGGTGGGGGCTGCCAGCAGAATGTCGTCTACATAAAGTAGAATCTGACTACCTTTCGGTGGGATAAATCCTGCCATGTTGCTTGCCATTTCCTGTGCAAATATTGTTGGGCTTTCACAATATTCCTGTGGTAATCTCGTATATGTGTACCACTTTCCCTGAAATGTAAATGCAAACCAATATCGGCTGTCAGGGTGTATCGGTATCGAGAAAAATGCATTACTAATATCTACTACTGAAAAATATTTTTGTTCTGGCTTTAAATCATTCAGTAAGGTGTGTGGATCTGGCACCGTTGGTGTCCTAGGTATAACTGCATTATTTACAGCTTGTAAGTCTTGGACCATACACCATTCCCCGTTTGCTTTCTTGACAGGAAATAAAGGTGTATTACATGGTGAATGAGGAGACTCCATTAAGACTCCTTCCTTAAGTGAGGCTGCTATAATAGGCTTGATTCCTATCTCTGCATCCTTTCTCAAGGGATACTGTCTTTTCTGGGGTCTAAATGCTGACTTTGACATTATGGTAATTGGTCCTGCTGTTCATATGAGTCCTACATCTGATTTCCCTGCTGACCAGAGAATGTCTGGTATGTCCCGCAAGGCTTTTTACTCTTCTTCCAATAAGAGTAATACTCAGCTATTCTCACTAGCCTGTGAGTGTACAGCTGGGTGTGTCCGTGTAATCCAGTTCAATTTCTGTTTCTGTACTCCTTGTTCGGAGAGCTCTAATTCTGACTGCTTTTCCCACCTTGTGATTTTTTCACCTAAGTCTGCCCATTTCAAATTTTTGTTCTTGGTTAAACTAAAACATGTGGCAGTCGATTAGATTTATAAAGTGCTAAAAATTCCTGGGGCAATGAACAGCTTGCTACACTGTTTCCCTCTGCATCCCAGTACAAATTTTGTAATACTATTCTGTTTGCATGGTTCTGAAACAATTCCTGTTCATAATCTTTATCAGGTCTTGGTCTATTACAGTAATACAGAGTACAATGCAACAAATGTTGTTTGTCAATGTCGAGGGAGGGGGACTTGCTGATGGCTATGTTCATCAGTTCTTCAGTTACTGCCCTTGGACCAGTCGTAACTAAGTCCTGGCTGTACCAATAATATGTTTCACCCTCCGATCGTACTATAAAAGTATCCATTTGTCACTGTGCTTCCATACCCTGCATGGTTGGAACTACGGCTATGCCAAATATCTGCATCAAATCTCTACCCAAAAGATTTACTGGGCATTTTGCAGAAACTACAATTTTACTTTTCTGGGTCATTCCTGAAACGGGGTCTGTTATTGTTATATCATGGGAGAGTGGATCCCGATACAACTGTCCATTGGCTGCTTTCACTAGTATATAATCTGGTGATTCTGTATCTTCCAGTAACTTGGAAGGGTGTATCAGAGTCTGTGAAGCCCCTGAGCCACACAAAAATTTAACCTCCCTCCCCTCTACCAGAAGCGTTACTTCCGGTTTTGTGTCTGCTAAGTAAAGCTCTAAGCTCAGAAGAGCTAGGTCTAAAATTTCATCTTCTTCTATGTCTGTGAATTCATATACATCTTCTACCCCTTGTGTCACATCCTCTACTCCTGCTATCACATTTGCACTTACCTTTCCCTGCTTACTCTCTTCCAATGATTCCTGACTATCATATAGTCATTCCTCATCCTCCTTATTTTCTGTAGTCGCCTTTTTGTTTAGCCTGCAATCCCTCGCTAAATGTCCTTTTTTCCCGCACTTAAAACATTCACCCTTTTTCTTTCTTTCCTCGAAATCTTCTGATCGTTTGTCAGATTGTTTGTTTCCCTGGGTATTTTTCTTACCCTTTTTCCCAGTTTGTACTACAAATACTTCTGACCCATCTTCTGCCGAAAATACTTGAGTTTTCTTTTTCTTTTTACTATTGAAGTGTCTTTCTGCATGTCTAGCATATTCAAGTAATGGCTGTAATCTACTTGTTTGATGATCTACCATATGTTTTGTAATAAAGCTGCTAATGGGAGTTATACTACCCTTCAAGAATGCATTCTTTAACTGTTGTTCATATAAGGAATCTGGTGTCTGGTTCTCTGGTATCTGCATTCTGCAATGATTATTAAAACACTCTAACAGTCTAGCATAATATCTATCAACTGTTTCACCTTCCTGTTGAATGCATTGATTAATGCAAGTCCAATCAGCCCTAGGCTTCCACTTGTCAGAGATTCGGTCTGTCAGACCTTTTACTCTGCCATCCAATTCTGCATTAGTATGTGGGAGTGGTCTAAGTTGTGCGTCATGAGGATTCCAGTTGCCACTGATCATGTGCCAATCTGGACCCACAATTTGTCTAACTACTTTTTCTACTTCCTCTCCATTTAAATGGTAACTTAATCTCATACCCTGTAAGTCTTCTAAAAACTTTCTAAAATTCACTTTTGGGTGGGGAATTCCCTCTGTGGCTTTCCGGATATCTTCCGGTGTCCACGGTCTATAAACTAAAAGAGTCGGATCCTGTCCTGCCTGTCCTGCCTGAGGATTTGGTACTTCTATGAGCAGACATATCTCTTCTTCACTCATAGCCTGTGATTTTCTTTTTAATTCATTTAATTCAATCTCTCTCCTCAAGTCGTGTGTTCGAGACTTGGTCTCAATAGGATCCCAAACAAATGGTTGTGATTTTGCAGGAACAGCTGGGTATAGTGGAGGTGGATCAGCTTGTCCACTTGCTTCATAACTTGGCAACAGAAGCGGAGGGGGCGGAGGAGGGGCTGTTGCTATTACCAAGTTATTGTCTTCTTTGTCTAAGAACATTGTCTTTGAATTTTTAATTCTCTGCTCCCTGCGATTTGCCTCCTCAAGCCACCTATGCGCCTGAGGGACTCCTAATTGTCTTTGCTTTTTTAGTTGACCTTTCACATCTAATTTTAATTGTTTAACAAGTTTCATAAGTGCAAGTTTATCTAGATTACCCTCGAATTTATACTTATCAACCCATTTGGTGTAGTACTTAACATTATCGGCACGCTGTAATTGCATATACTTCACGTCTTCAGTTAGGGGCGGGCCTCGGGAACCTTTTGTGCACTGATTTCCCATTGCTGTCTTAGCTAAGCTGTAAATTGTTACGTAACCCTTTCTATCACGTGGTACCACAAATCTATACCTTTTCACAGTTTATCTAGAATAATTGCCTACCTATTCTGTTTCCCTGATCTATGACAAAAAACAGTAACCCCTTTTTCTGTCCCTGATCTGCATATGCAAATCTACCTGACAAAAAACAGTGCTGTACTTAGTCAGTGATCTTAAAACAGAAATAAGGTAATTCCTCCTTACCTGACCCTCCGTGAGTTGATCCACCGGATCGTTGACTCATCCTCCAATCCCAGATCAGAAACAGTGGCTGGCCTCTTTCGAACGACAATTCAGTCGGAGGTCTTTCAAAACAGAAGAGCCGATTTGGCCTCTTCTCCGTACGGATGCATGCCACCGGGCCCAATTTTGACCTAGGCCTAGAGCTAGAGGTACTTTCCGGTCCGAAGGACCAAACTGTCAAAGGAAAAATATACTTTAAAAATGATCAAAACACGGTAGGTTCAGGTTAAGGCACTTTAATCTTGCAGCAAGGAGACAAAAACGAGCTAATACAGAGTTTGTCTAACCAGAAACAGGAAATACTTTCATTTTTATACATTCTCAAACTGATCATCTCCTACCATGCTGACGTAACAGATTACCACCTTTTCCATCATCATCTGCTGACCATCTTTCCCATGAATTTCTGCTGATTTAAACAGTTTTTATGTGAAACTTCCTGAGGAAAACAACATGGCCTTGGTTACTCTCAGTTAGATACATGTCATGTTACTTTCAAGATACTATGGCTAAATCAAGCACAATGCTAGCAGTTCATTTCTCTAATAATCCTTTGTCTACTTTATCTCTAAATTACTACAGCTGCAGAGGTTCCCATCCCCTGGACAAAGCTGTTTGTCTAGAATCATTACATTTATAAAATAAGGCATTGTTCATTCATTTACTTCTGACCTAGCAGATAAACACCTGCTTCTCAAGTACATTTCCACAAGGCATAAACAAGAATATTGCTGTGCTAGCAGTTACTAGGTCAGAGGGCAATTTGCAAGTTTCAGAAAGCATACTGCAGTTTTCAAAAAGCATCTTTTTCAGTCTCATATGAAACATAATTTGTATAAAACACAGTGCATGAAAAATAGAATGAAAAGCGTATTAAATACTTGATTATTAATTTGGCATTAAGCATACACACATTAATACATATTTTTCCAACAAAGTGTCACTGTGCGAATGTGTACAGTATATTTTCTCGATAATTCATGTGAGGAGACGTGCATCACGGGCAGGTGTTTGATCCCGGGTAGTAGGTCCTGCATGACCAGCAGGAGGCTGAGCAGTCTCGTGAACCACTACTGCACATACAACTTGTGTCCAGATGTCTACAGGACTGGACATCGTGTCATGATACCAAGTCTGATGTTTACACAGGATACTTATCCCATGACGGATATCCAAAAATTGAACAAGCAAATAACCTTCAATTTTTTTGGACTTACAAAAATGTGATAGGGTTTTACATGCAAGGGATACATAGTTTGCAATCCTGACACTGCCTAGAGTGACACTGCCTACTAGATATGAGTAGTGGTCACTATGTGCAGATATGGCTGCATCAAGCTAGTAGCCTGAGTATGGCTGGATTTGGTGGACGTTCAGGAATGGGGGGGGTGTGCTGTAGAGGGGATGATGGGTATTCAATTATGCATCCAGGTGTGTTGCAGTTGGTTGGCTCAGTTCCGTCCGGACCATTATGTGGGTATGTGCCAGTGACATTTCTGTACATTTTAATATTCATATGTTTGTGGGATTGTGTTCTACAGTATGGCCTGTCAGGTTGTATTGCAGATGTGTATGTTTATTCTTTGTGTTTCTTTCTGATTCACCCACTGCTCCCTCATACACCTCCAGTTCACCTATTGTGCATCCAACACAGTCTCGCCTTTGTGGATTATTAAATTACCCCCCCCACACCCATATTCCACACACTCCATCCATCCCTTCTTTGGTTGATGGCCCATGGCACGGTCAAGGGAACACATTGCATACACTACATATGTCAGGTACCTGTATGGTTGTGAGGACTACCCTGGCATTTTTCGCCTTCCACATGCTGTACATCATGCACATAGGTACACGCAAATACTTATCTTTCATGCCATGGTAGGTACACCCAGGTGATACACGTTCATCTTTGACATATCCTGACAAGAACGGCTTGGACTGCAGATGGGCAGATTTTGGCCGAATGCTCTGACCATTGGTAGGGTTGCCACCTTTCCATATGGCCAGGATGGGATATATTCCAGACACAAATCAGATTCTACAGGACAACACATACCCACGGTCAGTACAACGGATAGTACTTTTGTTTTATGCCTAAATGTTAGCTTATTGTTGTAGCAGTTTAGATGCTTCTTCTGTTTCGTTTACTTGCTTATTCTATTTCTTGTAACATGTAGGTATATTACATATGGAAATAACTATTGGATGTGACTATTATATGTGATATGGGACATAATTATGTCATACGGTCGCAGGATATTTTACATTTATAATGGTTTTGGTATGGACACAACTGCCCAGATGTGTACTGTCCCTCACAATGTGGGACAGGTGGTAACCCTGACCATTGGGCTAGACTTAGCTATTGGCGGCACGCTAACATGATACGATTCACTTCCACTTGCTATAACTATCAACACTGCATTAGAATACGGGCACACGGTTTTAAATGTCATTTGTTCGAGGGATGGAGACTCTCGATATTCGCTAACGTGCATTTGTGTTTGCTTCTTAATTTTGTGTTCGCAAAAACTGTCTTGCATGCTTTGCATATGTTTCAGTATCCACGGACACTGACAGGTGTGATTATTATTGCAGGCAGACTTTAATATTCAGCATTTTAGGTTGCACGTCAACAGCCGACATTTCCACGCCTCTGTGCGGCGCTTCAACACACCCCATGCACTCACGCTCGTTTCCTATGCACGTGGATATGGTGGCAGTGCGCCTTCATTAATATGCATATGGTGCTACTGCGCCATTTGCATGCCGCACAGTCGGCGCAAGCCTAACACCGGCCTTGCGCTGAGCTTCATGAATCCCGGGGGCTATGTAACCAAAGAATTATTCCTGTTCGCTAACATGAAATGTAATTGTAATTGTAAATGTGTCTACTTTACTATGATTGCATGTGTAAATAAACTATGTAATGCAGAGCTTTTCTCCCTGGGCCTCCACTGAAAACGGGCTCCCTGAGCCCAATGGACCTCCCCGGTCATCAAACTGGAAATAAATAAAATAAATACAGTTTTTTATTATTTGGTTGTTCATTTACTAGGAATATTCTTCTGAGATAAGCTCTCTTCAGGTGATGGTTTGCAAGACAAAGGTTTACCTTATAACAAAAATCAAATAAATAACACTAATACAATATATTATGTCATTTATATTAAAATATTACAAAGTATAATACAATTTTGAAGCCATGAAATGCAGTCAATGCACAACAAAAAGTAGAGATAGTATTTAGGAACCAAAACTGATGAAACATTTGCTGAAGACCAAGCAAGTAATATGTTTTACATTTATAAGAAATAACAGGAACAGAATGATAATTTAGAGATAAACTGAATAACATCAATAAATAATGTGCACTTTTAATAAGGTTTCCTGATGCATAAGCAAGTGACAGGTTTTCAAATTCTGTGCTGGACAGAATGCAAGAAGTTCACAGCAGAACTGAGAACCTGCTAATAACCCTATCCTCTGCCACCACTTTACTGATATAATCAGATCTGAGTTTGCAGCACCTTGGGAGAAAACAGAATTTTTTCCTGCTTGAGATTCATAAAATGGAGTGTATTTTTGCACGCGTTAACAGTCAACAAGCTTTCCTCACAAAACAGACTAGAACTCCTGTAATAAAATAGATATCATGTGATATTCAGCATTATAAACACATTTTCAAGTGTCACGACTGATATTTAGTGAGGGTAAGTAGTGAGCACAAATCCTCATATTCTTGCAGTAGAAGGGGACACTTATAGAGGCCTGGAAAATAACACTGAAGGAGTAATAACAGGATGTTAATCTCCTTACTAGTGACAGTTTTTAAGAATGTACTGCCCCTGTCACTGACTGCTTTCCCTCATCTACCAAACCCAGCTTCATGAATCCCCTAACATTACTGAACTGACCCAATAGTCTAGGTGAGAGACCTTTGACCCATTGCTTTCTGACCAGAGGGCTTAATCAGCTCATTTATTCTACAATAGAGTGTGTGTGTGTGTGTGTGTGTGTGTGTGTGTGTGTGTGTGTGTGTGTGTGTGTGTGTGTGTGAGAGAGAGAGAGAGAGAGAGAGAGAGAGAAAGATGTGAGAGTCATGTGGTTAGGACAGGGTCAATCTGAAAAATCCTGTGGACTCCCCTTCTAATCTCTTAAGCCCTATCCCTGCACCTGATTACTTGAGCCACACAAATGCTGTTGTTAGCCAATGGGAGCATGTGTGCTACCACACATACCTTCCTTGGTTGTGTGGTGCACTGCTATGCAGCTTGAGGTCAGTAGGCTGGGGCTGTGTGCTTAACATCCAGTGGTCCCTCTTTCAGGCTGTTTGTAGATAAGGGAAAATCTGAGTAGTCTAATGGCTATGTATGCTTACTGGTGGAATCTATAAATATCAGACCATGTATCTCAAAATACAGAAACAGTTCTTGCAACATTCTCAGAAAATTATGTCATGACACTTAGCAGAAGAATGGGGAAGCAAGTATAATTTGATCTGAGAAAGAAGGTCACTATTTTGGAGAAATATGTCTTTGATTTTACTTCTGATACACTGTAACTCCAACATAAATATATTATGGACTTGTATTATATACCCTACCCTGAAAATAAGTCATATGCACACCTCTAGTGGAAGCTGATTATAAAGCAACTTGGCATACTGCCTGCAAAACCTAAATCAACAGCACTCCATTTGTTGGGAGTATCCTATCAAATGTGCTTTTGACATGTCTTAGCAAACCTTTCAGGATGTTATATTTAGACACTTAGGTACATACTCCACCCAAAATTGCTCTTCTGCCCTGTAAGTATTAATATGCACCTCAAAGTGAAATTGGTTCATTGTATCATAATAAGAACAGGGAATTTTGGTAGACAGCTTTCCAGTAACAAAAAATGACCTTGGTAAAAACTGATGTAGTATTATAATGCCAACTTCTTGCACTCTCTGTCTCTCTGTCTCTGTCTCTGTCTGTCTGTCTGTCTCTCTTTCTCTCTCTCACACACACACACACACACACACACACACACACACACACACACACACACACACACACACACACACACACCTGACTGCTGTTTGTCTTGGTAGCAGCTTTTTTACAGTATGCCAATATATGTGATTACATTACATTATATTATAGATTAAATTGGCTGCGACAATACAATTATCAATTTCATCTGCAATCACTGACATCTCTAATCAAAAACATCTCAGTAGAAAGACTGCAAATGCAACCAATGCATTTAAAAGTGTACTCAAATAGTAAAGTTAATCAAA
This sequence comes from Protopterus annectens, assembly GCF_019279795.1. Lineage (NCBI taxonomy): Eukaryota > Metazoa > Chordata > Ceratodontiformes > Protopteridae > Protopterus > Protopterus annectens. Next base: position 1,093,369,159 of record NC_056731.1, on the reverse strand, counting down.
CAGCTCTAATGGAAAAGCCAGTCCAAAACATCCCTACAAAAGGAAAAATATACATACCCAGTACATATTCTCATGGTAGTATTTTTTACTTGGGGAACGTTGCTCCCTGCACCCCCTGACATGCAGGCTCTACAGTCACTCTCCTGTAACTTATGCAAACTAACTCCACGATCATGCAACAGCACTGCGACTGCAGCATAATTTGAGGAAGTTATCTGTCAATGATATTAACAAGAAAATCTGGCCATGAAAAAGTAAACCTGCCACCAGTTATATGGAATCTATATCCAGCCATCTATTCTCAACCTCTTTTCCCATTTTGCACATGGGGCCAGGGTGTCACTTCCGCAGTGACAATTATATCGAGCTAAGGTTTACACCACCGGGTGGCTAGCCCTGCCATGGTAATTCATTCACACCACTCCCTCATGCACACACTCTTACCTACAGCCAATTTAGACTGTCCAGTCCACCTACTGCATGCCTTTGGAATGTGAGAAGAAACTGGAGCACCTGGAGGAAACCCATGCGACAGCAGGGAGGACATGCAGACTCCACAGAAGGCACCCCAGCCAAGAATTGAACCAGAGAACCTCTTGATGTGAGGTGACAACACCAACTGCTGCACCACTGTGGCCAAACCTATATATACATATATATAAGCGCTGTCACTCACTCTCTCTCTCTCTATCGCGGTGGTGGTGCTGCGGTAGCGTTGTCACCTCACAGTAAGATGCTGTCCGGTTTGATTCTCAGCTAGAGCGTCTTCTGCGTGGAGACATGCGTGAATGGGTGTACCTTTGTTGAAGGTTGTGCGTCAGGGCTGGTAACTCGGCACGTAAAAATCAACTACCAATCAGTAGTGGACCAGAGTTCTGCTGTGGCGACCCCTAACCGGGAAAAGTCAAAAGACACAACAACAACAACAACTCTCTCTCTGTGTCTCTCTCTCTCTCTCTCTCTCCCTGAATATAGTGTATCTAACTCTGTGCTGAAAATAGATATAGTGAAACAATAATACTATATAAAAAGTTCTGAAATATTAAAATGTTGAAAGGTGAAAATGTGGAACTCTCTGTAAGCATAACTCAAAACGAGTGATAACATGGGCCCTGTGAGAGTGGGGTGTAGAAATATTCCCAGGAATATCTCTATCTATCTATCTATCTATCTATCTATCTATCTATCTATCTATCTATCTATCTAAAACTGTGAAAAAGGTGGTAGTTTTCAAGATCTGAATTGCAGGGTTTCAGTGCTCAGTAGCTGTGATGTATACTTTTTAGTCCCAGCATACATTACTGATATGATGCTTCTACTGCCATTCAGGTGTTTCCCATCAGAAAGACACCTGAAGCATTTCAGTGATGTTTGAGAATCTGAAAGTCTGATATTAGTGTCTGGGTTGCTGGTGAACTCAAAGGTTATGTCTGGTAGTAAGCCTCACTCCATTTATGATATTTGATGAGATGCCCATATGCAAAGGACATGATGGTACTGCGGATCTGTTCACACTTTGAAATTCCCAGTTGCTGTCCATACCTGAACTTATTAGAGGCGTAACTCCAGGAATAATGAATAGAAGTTCTGAGCCTGCAGTACCTATGTCTGCTTGCGACACAAGTGAGTCCTGAAATTCTAATCACTGTCCATTACATGTGCCCTGAAACACACAGAATCATTAATATTAGATTATACAAATGCTGTCTCACTGCCTCATCAGTATCAACAAATACTTCTTCCATAAAAATGACTATGGTAAAAAATTGTTGAGATTTTTTTGTTCTTCTTCAATAATGTCAGTAATAATAATAATAATGATAATAATGATAATAATAATAATGATAATAATAATAATAATAATAATAATAATAATAATAATAATAATAATAACTCAAGGGGAAAATGGGAGCACTACAGCCACTCAAGCTCCAGCTATTCGATTTCCACTACCTTGCAGCCAGGGACTGAAGTACTGTAGCTGCCAAATCATGCAAGCAACTGCTCTCGGTCGAACTCAAATACGAGTTCATCCAAGCAGCTGCCACATGCAAGTGCTCATGTGCTAGGAAAGGAAGTCAGGAAGTACTCTTGGGGTAGGTAAGTTGCAAAATAAAACTAGGGGACCTTAGGTTTATGGGGTAGGGGGAATTTTAGGTTTAGGGAGAGATCAGGAGTTTAGATTTAAGCAGGAGAAGGGGATTCTGCATTTAGGGAGTGATTAGTACAACAGGTTTAGGGAGGGGAGGGGGATTTTAGGTTTAGGTAACAATTGTTACACTAGGTTTTGGGAGAGGAGGGGGATTTTAGGTTTAGGGAGCAATCAGTACATTATGTTTATGGAGGGGAGGGGGATTTTAGGTTTAGAGATTGATCCTGAGTTTTAGATTTAAGGACTGGGTAGTTGTTTTTAGGGTTAGGATCAGGGTTCTGGTAGGGGTTTGTGAGGTATGTTTACTTAAGGGAGATCAGGAAGTGGGAGTTACAGCACTTGCCGAAATGAGTGAACGGCAGCAAGAAATTGTCTTAAGGAAATGTGTCTTAAACATATGCAGTAGACCTGAAAAAAACACATCTTGTATTATTTCATTGCAATAAGCACCAACTAAATGTTTTGCTGCTTCACAAAATATTTAAGACAATTTCCATTAATTTTTGGTACATCATACAATGATGATGACATTTGTAGCACATTGTATATGTAAACATTTCTACAATAACCTGGACTCCTTTATTATGCCAAACTGTGGTATGAAGTTTGACAAATAACAGCTAGTGTTATGTGACATTTGACACAGTCACAAGGACACTATTGTCCCATTGTCCAAGCCAACACACAACAAATAACACAGATCACAGAACTGTGAATTTTGTTGATATAGTAAGAAAAGTGGTGCAGTCTCTCACTTGGAAAAATAATCACAAGTCTGATGATTTATACTTTAAATACTTTCTAATAATGGAGTGAACTGTATCAAAAGGAACCCTTTTGTTCCACTTATTACGTATAATCACATACTTATATCTGTACCTAAATTGAATGTATAGCAATATATCTATTTATATAGTTATGGATAACTGAATAGAATATATATACATATATATATATATATATATATATATATATACACACACACACACACACACACACACACACACACACACATATATATATATATATTAAAATATATGCACACACACACATATATATATATATATATATATATATATATATATATACATATGTATATAGTTGTAGCTCATTCTGTTGAATGTTTACTCAGTCGACAAAATGTACTGCTCTATTATACTGAGTATTGTGCCAGTCATAACCAAAAAACATTACCTCAGTACGTACTGTAGCCTTTGCCGATTTTACCTTTCCACCTCTTCCATGTGTCACTTTAGTTTTATTTCTATAAATAATGCAGTAAAATTCAGGCATTCAGTGCTGTGGGCAGTAGATGTTACTAGATATTTAACTATTTAACCTCATGCAAGTCATTTGATGTGATAATCTACAGCAAAGACAATTTCAGATCTTAAATAACTTCTGCTCTGTGAGATGACTGCTGCTACTTTTGGTGGAAATCAGATGTAAACACTAACATTAGTTGTGTTTAGATAATCAGTGTTACTGTTTATTCCATATAGCGAGAACCCATGGATTAGCTAACTTCCTCCAGTTACTACACTGCAGGGAGAAGAGAGAGATGGCTTGTTAAGAAGTCCTACATATAGTTCCACTTCTGAGTCTATTTTGGGGTTACTTTATTTAAATTAGCTTAGGGTAGTTATTTCATTAACAGAATACATTTGTGACTCAGTAATATGGCATAATCTCACTTTCCTGCTTTAGGGGGACTTTTGACCTTTGTCCTCTTCCATGGTTCCCTCACCAGCCTGACCAGCCTTTTTCCTCTTAGACCTTCAGTATTATGCATTCTGTTTCCCTCACATGTTACAGCCCTGCCTCTTGCTTTCTCTAAAGTCTTTTAACTTCATTTATGAGTTGGAAGCAAGGATAACTGATGCCTTTGCTGGACAAAATGTTGCTTCCTTAAATTCAGCAGTGTATGCCAGATTATACTCATGGCACTTAGCCAAAAATTAACTTCTGAGTCGTGTCTATGCTTATTACTATATGGTATGGGGAATATCTCTAAGAATGTCACCATAATACAGTTTCTCCTAGTGCCTGTCTGAAAACAAATTGTCACTCTATCCCTCGTGAGATCACATATATACACCTGTTCTTCTCCACGTTGCTTACTGTACCTAACCCAGACTGCTTTTCCTAAGGTACTTTCTGCTAAGTTCTCCACTAAATACCAACATTCCTGATTATCCATTACCTCTGTTCAGGTTCCGGAACCCTGTGTGAAGGCTATCAGTTTAATGTCTGATCCAGGATAAAGAAAAAGGAATAAATATAAATCCGTTCTGAGAGGAGTATCATTTGCAAGAAGAATTATGAGGCAAGCAGTACATCAAAATAACCAGCTTTACATGTAATTATCTGGAAATGTATATAATAAATATGAGCTGATGAATTATTTCAGAGAATAACAAGGTTTCCTTTATTTCTGTATCCTTAATTTGAATTTGTATTAAGCAACAAAAGGAGATCTTTTAAGCATTCACACTCCATGAGAGAAACAAAACTAAAGCAAGTGCAGTATACATTGCAATGTTCAGAGTCATTTCCATTAGTATTGCAGTCTCAGTCTAATAATGATTCTGGCATGTTTGGCCTACACTATACGAAATAAGAGTGAGAAACTGAAAGAAAGGGAAAGGCTGCTTTAAACTAGCATTTTAGAATTTTGTGCATTAGTGTAGGTACATTACTAAAACACTGCTAATACTTTCTACGAATGTGTTTTAAACACAATGTAATATTCAGTGACAGGTTCTTGAATGCTTAAATGCTGTTCTTGCTGTCAAGGGAGTTCAGCAGTTGAATCCCTGGTTGTTTAAATAGCACACTGAACATTATGCATGGTATTCATATTTAAAAAAAAACTGTGATATTAAAATATATATATATATATATATATATATATATATATATGTATTATGTATGTATATATATATATATATATATATATATATATATTGGATATATATATATATATATATATATATGTGTGTGTGTGTGTGTGTGTGTGTATATATATATATATATATATATATATATATATATATATATATATATATATATATATACATATACAGTTCCAGCTGTTCACAGTCAAAAATAACATTTTAAAATACAGCACTGGAAAGTATGATGTCTAGTTTTCAGTGTCATTAAATATTCTGTGTTATCAGCAGAGCTTTGATACCTTATTTTGCAATCTTGTTTTACTATGCATAATGAAAGTGCACACTCAAAAAAATGTCAGCGCACAAAGAGTGACAGATTTTCTGCAAATGCAAGAGCAATCACCAAACAGAATAGACAATGCTTTGATATATATCTTCCAGAAGAATTTAGATACTGCATTTAAAGTTCAGTAACTGAAAAGTCCTTTGTCTAATCTTAAAAAAAAAAAACAAAAAAAAAAAAAAAAACCACTTCATAACTTAAGTATATGCAATAATTACCCATTTGCAGCTGCCCATCTCACCCACTTTTCATTCACATGACAGAACTGTGACAGGAAACATAAAAAAAAACAGAATCTGACCACAGAACAGGATTGTCTGTCCAAATAACTCTACCAAGAAGTGGTCTTTGTAGTCAGTCTCTGTTGACTCTTGCTACTTTCTTCATCCTGTAATATATTCATTTGTACTCTCTAAGACAAGTAGATCACCACCACCTAAGATTCTGTGAGTGCTAGTAATCAGATCCACTACACTTACAGTGAAGGAATATTTCCTCGGAGTATGCTTTCAAATTGATGTAGCATATGCCACACTTACCATGCTATAGATATTTTCAAAACAATTTCATTTATGCACCGAGATGTGCTATTGTTTGGAAAAAGACTGGCACATTTATCAGAGTTTATGGGGATATTTTTTCAGAAAGCTAATTATCTATTTTTTTCCATAAATCTTTAATTTCAGAAGTATTTTTTTCTTTAGCTATAGTGAAAATATAAGTGGTCCAAAACATGCACTCTCTGTGGTACAGAAGCAGGGGGCTACACTTTTGAGGGAGAGTGAGCTACATTCTGGGAGTTGGCATATAATTACAGAAATTCGGAATACATCCTTGCTTTCAAACCTGTTACGTTTCTTCTGCTTTTCTCCTTCAAAATATATTTAATACCAGCACACTCACCACCTTTCAGTACATCATGCTGATCTGTACACTTACCACCATTCTTTATATTTATTTATTTATTTCCAGTTTGATAACCCCGCGGTGGTGGTGCTGCGGTAGCATTGTCGCCTCACAGTAAGACGCTGTCCGGTTCGATTCTCAGCTAGAGCATCTTCTGCGTGAAGACATGCGCGAATGGGCGTACCTTTGTTGAAGGTTGTGCATCAGGGCTGCTAACTCGGCATGTAAAAATCAACTACCAATCATTAGCGGACCGGAATTCCTCTGTGGCGACCCCTAACCGAGAAAAGCTGAAAGACACAACAACAACATTTCCAGTTTGATAACCGGGGAGGTTCACTGGGCTCAAAGAGCCTGTTTTCAGTGGAGGCCCGGAAAAAAAGCTCCATAATACATACAAGTAAATCAAACATATGATAATTTAAAACAAACGTAGAATTATATACTGAGAAATAGCAAATTACAATTGAAAAAAAAAATTAATACTCTTCATGACATATATGTAGTTGATTAGAGAGTCATTTGCACAGCATACAGTTGAACTGAGGCAGTGAAGTAAGCTGACAAAATATTAGAAACTATGATATTGTAAGTCTTCTGTTAATATCTGCAAAGACTGAATATTTGAAAGATAGAGGTCTAGGTTTTGTAGAATGTGGAAGAAATAAAGGAGGAAAGTGCGATGTGTACCAAGCATACATTCAAGGTTCTGGTGAGAAAAGAGAGGGGACGTTGGTAGTAGAGAAGGAGGTGGTTGTTTAGCAGAAAAAGAATCTGGTATAAGTAGAGAGAGGCAGTTGTTTAGTAGCAAAAGTGGAGTACACACGTGTCAGAGATGATTAATGTAGCTAGTTAGCAGCATCTCTTAGCATGAAAGTATGTAGGTAGAAAGAAAAGAGAACATTTCCAGATAGGGAGAGAGAGTAGAGTTACAAAACTATGTACAGTATTTATATTATATACATTCAAGGTTTTGATGTTATAGTATGTTAGGTTGAGAGAGGTGAAGCTGTAGAGGGAAAAACAGCAAGGTGTAGTGGTACATGTGGAAGAACATGTATAGGAGAGAATCAGCAGAATATGGACATTAGCAAGATTAGGTAGGTAGGGTGCAATTACATGTCCAATTATGGGAGAGGTAGGAATGGACCTGGGATTTGAAGTGTTCAAGGTTTTTAGAGATTCGTAGCAAGGGTGAGAGAGAGTTCCATTTTTTGGCTAAGGAAAAGGATAGTAGAAACTGGCCAGCAGGACGTTTTGGTTTGTATACATAAAGTATATTTTGTTGGGCAGATCTCAGGGGTCTGTGAGATGTGTAAGATGGTAAGATATTTGCTAGAGCAGGGCATGCAGTAGGTTTAAAGATTAATTTGTAGGCTGTAGTGTGTTGGAGGTAGTCAAGGTAGTTGGGAAGCTCTAGCCAGTTAAGCATTTGGAGAGAGGTACAATGATGGAAGGAGTGGTTAGAGTTAGTAGCGAATTTAGAGATTTTGTTGTAACAGATTTCTAGTTTTGCAAAGTTGGTGGAAGAGAGGTTTATTAGTAGTGGAGCACCGTACAGTAGTGATTGTAGTATGTAGGTAGTGGCGAGAGTTTGCCTAGTAGAAGGGGAGAGAAAGTGAGAATTTCTGTATAGCATACCAAGTTTCTGATGAGTTTTCTTAATATTTAGTTGGACATGTGTAGCGAACTTCAGGTGTTCATCAATGGTAACCCCAAGAAGTTTAGCAAAAGGAACAACTTCTATAGTGGAGTTGGTATGGCTGATGATATTGAAGGATTGTTTGCTGAGAGAGAGGGCTTTTGAGGGGGAGAAAAGAAGGATTTTGGATTTATTGGTATTAAGGGAGAGATGGTTTTGAAGCATCCAGTTCTCTGTAGTTGTGAAGAACAATTGTGTTATTGCCTGGAGCTCGGGAAGGCTATGAGCAGAGCAGACTAAAGTGGAGTCGTCTGCATATTGCACTATTTCACTGTTTCGAATTGCAGCATGAAAACTATTGATGAATATATTAAAGAGCATTGGTCCAAGTATAGACCACTGGGGGACCCTGGTTGGGGTAGGAAAGAAGGTTGAGGTACCAGTTTGCCATTTCACCACCTGGGATCTATCAGAGAGATAACTATTGAACCATGTAAGGAATTCTTGGGAGAGATTGAGGTTAGAAATGTGATTCAGAAGATGGATATGAGAGACAGTGTCAAATGCCTTGGAAAGATCGAGAAGGACAGTGGAGACAATATTTCCAGAGTCCTGGGCATGGTTGACTATGTCTAAAAAAGAGAGGAGAGCAGTTATTGTACTGTGACCAGGATGGAAGCTGTGTTGTGTAGGGGTGAGAAGTTGATTATTGATGAGGTAGGGCATGAGTTGCTGGTGGATGCATTTTTCAATGATTTTTGAAATTGGGGAAATAATGGCTACTGGTTGGAAGTTAGAGATGCTATTATTTTTGCCTCCTTTGTGGAGGGGTAAGATAAAGGCAGCACACCATAATTTGGGGACATAAGATTCCTGGATAGACCTATTGATGAGAATGCTGATGGAGATGGCAGTACCATCAGCTGCGAGCTTGAGAAAGAGAGAGGGAATATTGTCAGGGGCATTGGAGCATGGCTTTAGTTTTGCAAGAAGCTTTTTGATGTAGGAGGTTGAGACGGTTTTAGATGAAAAGGGGGGGAAGGATTAGGAGTGGAGGGTTGGTAAGGAAGGATAAGTGGGATTGAGAGGAGGGGAGGAGATGTGGTTGGAGAAGGTTTTGGTAAGTTCAGCTATAGAGTTTGTAAAGAAGGAGTTTAAAAGGATGGCAATTTCTGTGTCAGTTTTGTTGATGTCTGGACAGGGATTGGATTTGGTACCGGGGTGTAAAAGAGAGCTAATGGAGTTCCAGAATTGTTTAAGATTTTTAGTGTGGGTAGACTGTAGTTTGGTGTAGTAAGATTTTTTTATCATTTGTAACATGCTTTTTGGTTAGATTGCAGAGTTGCCTATATTTAAGGAGGGTAGCAGGGTGCTTATTTTTGTTGTAAAGTTTTGTCTCTTTGTAGCATAAGTGTTTTGGTGTCCTTTGTTAGCCAAGGGGAGGAGTTGGGTTTTATTCATTTTGTTCTAGGTGGGGCTTGGGTGTTTAAGATGCCTAGGAATGTAGTATTGAATAAGTCTAAGGCCGTATCTAGTGGAAAAGTTTTTAGGTTGTCCCAATTTGTTAGTTTAAGGGTTTCAGAGAATATAGAAGGGTTAAAGTTAGGTTACGAGTGTGAGTGTATTGGTGTTGGTGAGGGGAGTGGTGAGTAGCTCTGTGAGTGAAGGCTGGGAGATGGTCACTCATTGTGTCTGGTAGTATACCAGAGTGAGAAATCTTATTTGGGTGGGAGACTAAGATCCAGTCCAGAGTGGATCCTGTGAGGTTGTTTCTGTTAAGTCTGGTGATGTTGTTTATTAGCTGTGTGAAATTAAATAGATTGATAGGGAGGGGTTATTGCTATTGATTCTATTCCAGTCGATGTTCACATCACCTAATATGTATGTCTCTAGTTTAATGTTAGTTGTGGCCCATAAGAGTATGTTTTCTAGAGTGGTAGTATTATCTCTAGGGGGGGTATAGATGGCCATAACACAAATGCTTTTACAGTTTTTCATTTTGAGAATTCCTATGACTAGTTCAGCATTGTTGAACTGAGGAATGGGATTCTGGAAAGGACAGAGGTTCAGTAGGCTATTATAGATTAAGACTAATCCTCCTCCTTTTTTAATTTGGCGGTCACATCTGAGTGCTTGAAAGCCAGGGGGTACAATCTCAGAGTCAGTAATGTGGGGTTTTAGCCATATTTCTGAAACTGCTACTATATCTAGTAGAGCATGATTAAGCCAAGCATGGAAGAGTGCTATTTTGTTTTTTATACTCTGGGTGTTAATGGTAATGAGTTTGAGGTATTTGTGGTTGGTACTATTTGAAGAGATAGGGGGAGTGAGATTGTTGCTGCACTTGGGTCCAAGGTTGGGGTGAATGTCTCCTGTTAGAGCAATCCAGTTAGAGAAAGAATAGAGCAGGACCTTTGGTTTGCAACTAGTATTTAGTAGGACAGACAATTTATCTTTGGTTGTAGGAGGTTTAAATGAAATGGTTAGAAGTTTTAGTTTAAAATAGTGAAGAGGGTTAGGTTGAAGTAGAGAGGGGGATATATTGTGAAAGTGAGAAGTGATGGGGTGGTGATGGGTGAGAGTGGAGGAGGTTTGGAGAAAAGGAGGGAGGGTAGTTTGTAAGAGGAATAGGAGGTTGCATTGAAGACAGTTATTAGGAGGAGAATGCTTATATAAGAGGTGAGGGAAGTTTGTGGAGGTGGAGTAGTCATTCTTAATAAGAACAATTTAAATTTGGAGCAGAAAGCTGGAATGATTGGGGAGTGTTTAGTGAGAAAGGGAGGAGTAAGGCTGAGAGTTCAGGCAGGAAAGGGATGGAGATGGGGAGGATTACTTAACTGAAGAATGTTTATGCTGATATGTACACTTACCATCCTTCAGTACATCATGCTGATCTGTACACTTACCACCTTTTAGTACATCATGCTGATCTGTACACTTACCACCTTTCAGTACATGCTGATCTGTACATTTACCATCCTTCAGTACATCATGATGATCTGTACACTTACCACCTTTCAGTACATCATGCAGATCTATACACTTACCACCTTTCAGTACATCATGCTGATCTGTACACTTACCACCTTTCAGTACATCATGCAGATCTGTACACTTACCACCTTTCAGTACATTATGCAGATCTGTACACTTACCACCTTTCAGTACATCATGCTGATCTGTACACTTATCACCTTTCAGTACATCATGATGATATGTACACTTACCATCCTTTAGTGCTTCATGCTGATCTGTGCATTTGCCATCCTTCAGTGCTTCACTCAAATGTATGTCATAACCACTTCTATAAAAGCAAGGCCTCATCATTTCAGTTTAGAGTTTTGTAAACAGACTATAAACCCTTTTCTTTCTTTAAAACTGGTTGTTACTCAGCTATGCCTTAATATAATGAGAATGATATCCGCTATTTTAGTTTTTAGACACTTTGTCAAAAAAATGGAAGAAACTGTAAGGGGATAATTTCATCATACTCCCATACTTCATAGGTTCATAGGTTCATACTAGGCTATCTGCCCAAGGGCATTTATAAGCCTAGCCCATAGTTATGTGGCTTTCGCCACCCCTTTAGTTTGAATAAAAACTATGCCTATCATTTTGCTGTGCCTCTGTCAAGCAGTGACACTGAAGTAATCCCTGGGGTATATCTGCAATCTCCCATCCATTGGTCAAGATTCCTCTTGAACAAGGCCAGAGAAGTGCTCTGCCTCACATGTACCGGGATTTTGTTCCACAGCATAGGGAGTCTCTGGGTGATGAATCTGTCCCTCCAGCACGTTCTATTTATAACCGTGTCAAGGTTTAAGTCTCCGCCCTTGTGGTTCTGAGGGATCTAGATTTTTGAGGTGAAGCATATTCATCAAATCTGGGTTTGACATGGCCTTATATGTCAGGCACAGGTCACCTCTGAGCAAGCGGTATGAGACTGAATAGAGCTGGAGTTCTTTCAGTCGGGCAGCATAAGACATATTTTTGAGACCCTTTATCCTTTTGGTGAGGAACTTTTGGGGCCTTTCAAGCTGCAGCAGGTGTCTGGTCAGATACATTCCGAATGGGGCATTGTACTCAATCATAGGTCTAATAAGTGATGAGTACAGGGGGACGATGACCTCCCTTGATCTAGATGTGAATCCCTTCATGATCAGGTGGGTGATATAGAAGGTTTTCCTAACTACTTTAGCAACATGAGTGTCAAACGAAAGGCTACTGTCAACCTGAGTCCTCAGATCTCTGATGACTTTTTCTGTGCTCAGTGGATTGCCACCTATATGGTAGCTAGGGGTAACCTTGTTTTTCCCGAAGGGTATGACTATGCATTTTTTGGCGTTTAACTTCAGGCCATGGCTCTGGCACCAGTTATCCGTTTCTGTGAGGCCCTTCTGGAGGATATCTGTGTCAGATGTGTTTTCGACTATGGTGCCCAGTTTGCAGTCATCTGCAAACTTTGTCAGCCATAACCCTCCTGTGTTTGCTTGTACTTCAGAAAAGTAGATGCTGAACAAGAGTGGACCCAGGACTGAGCCCTGTGGGACACCACTTGTGACAGGCTTTGAGTCTGACATGGCTCCAGCAACTCTGACCCTGTGGGTTCTGTCACTTAGCCAGTTTGCAACCCATCTTGTGATGTATGGGTTTACATTCAAGCTGATGAGTTTTTCGATGATACCTGAGTGGGGTATTGTGTCGAAGGCCTTTGCCAGGTCGAGGTAGGCTGTATGGACTGCCTTTCCTCATCAATGGCCTTGGTGACTGTCTCGAAAAAGTCAACCAAGTTTAAGAGGCAGGATCTGCCTTTGACAAAGCCAAACTGAGTTGGATCCAAAGTCTGCAAGTTCCCTATGTCTTTATTTATGAGTTCCATTATGATCCTCTCCATGGCTTTGCAGATAAGGCTTGTCAAGCTAATGGGGCGGTAATTTCCAGGGTCTGTGGAGGCACCGCCCTTATGAAGTGGGACCACAGTCGCCGTGCGCCACTCCTTGGGTACGTATCCTGAGGTGAGGCTAAGATTAAACAGCTGTCCTAACTGTGGGTTTAATTCCTCATTGAGTTCATGAAGCACACAGCCGGGGACACCATCCGGTCCCATGGATACTGTGTTTTTTGCCTTAGTGAGGGCAGTTCTCACCTGGGCGTTGGAGATGTTTGGGTGGTTACAATCCTCTGGAATAGATATCTCTCCTTTTGGGGGGGAGGGAGAAGTTTGCACTGAACCTGTCAGCCAGTATGTTGGCAATGTGTGTAGGTTCAGTAATTTTCACATCATTTTGAACTAATTCTGAGCATATCTGGGAGTTTCCTCCTAGGTTTCTAACATAGCTAAAGAAGGCCTTATGATTCTCTTTAGAGTCCTTGGCGATTTTTCTCTCAAAATTTACCTTGGATGATTTTATGAGAGCTCTTAGTTTTTTACTTATAATGATCAAAGGTGTCTTACCTTTCAAGGATTTTGCTCTATCTTGTAGTAGCTTCCTCCTTTTGTTGTAGAGCTTGTTTATGGCTGGGGTCCACCAGACTGGACGCTTGCCTTTGGTACAGAGAGTCTTAGTTTTGTTTGGGATTGCCTGATCCATGCAGTCCTGTAGGTGCTGGTAGAAGGCATTTGTAAGTGATTCAGCGGTTTGAGTAATGTTTACCACTGGCTCAGGGGCCTTAAAGGAGACCACACTAGTTTTTAGAAGTGTGAAATTGGCTTTTGAGAAGTTTTTCACTGTGGTCTTTTTTGTTTCAGGTGGGGCGGGATGAGGGCCTCCAGCGAGATTAGTTTATGATCTGATCTCACCAGTGAGGGGTATACTTCGGTGTTTAACATTTTGATCTCATGTTCGTGATGATGAGATCAAGTATGTTTTCTCCTCTTGTGGGGATGGTGACTAGTTGTTCCATGGCATTTGAGTTTATGAACTCCAGGAATCTTTGGGTTAGAGTGTTCGGGCTTGAGTAGTGTTCCCAGTCTATATTAGGGTAGTTGAAGTCACCTAGTATGATGGTGTTTGGAGATACATTTATCCCTCCAATGTTTTCAGGAAGGCCATGTGAGGTTCCTGAGTTTGAGAGGGTGGCCTGTAACATGCTACAAATTGCAGAGCAGTCTTGCCTATGGTTAATTGCACCTGGATGGTCTCCGATGCATCGTGCGTTGCCACCAACCTTGAGGTGTGGGTGTCCTTTATGAATATGGACACCCCTCCTTTCTTGGTGTTGTCCGGATTTTGGGGCCGGAACGCATGATATGAGGTGAAACCTGTTAGTGCTGGGGTGCTCTCAGGAGCCTTGAACCAGGTTTCTGTCACAGCACAGACATCGATGTTCTCCCTATTGAGAAGGGCCTCGAGTGCGTGCATCTTGAGATTGAGACTTCTGGCATTGAGCAGCATTACCCTTAGTTTTTTTCTTTTTTGGTGTTCTAGGGTGGTAGGTTTAGAATTTGAGCCTTGCCTAAAAAGGCACTATGGGGGTGGCAAGAGCCTTTGCCAATATCCGGAAGCCCAGGGGTGACAGGTGCAAGCCGTCCCTTGCAAAGCAGCGTGGCTTGTCCAGCATGTCATCCCAGGCAGACAGACATTGGATCCCCTTTGAATGACACCAGAATTTAAGCCAATTATTAAAGCTGATCATCTTATCACTGTATTGTGGCATCATTCTAGGTGAAGGTAGGATACTGCTCAAGGTCAGGGTCATACCTGCCTGGGCTACATAATCAGAGAGCTCCTCGATGTCCCTTTTCATGTAGTCCAAGGAGGTACGTCTCAGGTCGTTGACACCAGCGTGGACAATGACTGAGTCGTACTTGTACCTGCTGTTGAGAGACCTGAGTGCTTGCGTTATGTGGCGGATTCTAGCGCCCGACAGGCAGCTTACTGTGACCTTCTCTTTACTCAATCTGGTGAGCGGGACGTCAGTGTGTCTGACTATGGAATCACCAATGACAAGTGTGTCTGGCATTTTGTTTGGCCTTAAGGGCTGTGACTGTTTGACACTCTGACTGTGTGGTCTATGTGTTGCATGTGTTGGGTCGTGAGGTGGTAGTTGTTTGGGTGTCTGCTTTGGTGGCCTCTGCTGTTTTGGTAAATTTTTGATCAGAGCCTCCGAGTATGTCTTTGTGTGAGTATGTGTATGATTTGAAGTTGTGATGGTACCATGTGTGACTGGGTATGTATTGTGTGTGGTTACCTTCTCCTCCTGTCTGGTCTTGCCAGTCCTATGTTGAGAGAGCTCAGCCTCCAGTTTGGCCGTATAGTTGCATCTCTCGCATGTATTTGTGTTTTGTGGGAGAAGGAGAGGATTGTCTGTGTACATGAGGCAGTTGTAACATTGCCTCAATATTCCCAGGTTCACCAGTTGAGCTGGAGAGGACACTAGCAACTGATCCCTCGACATACTAGAAGTAGTAGATAAAGAGACTTTCAAAGGACTCCGGGGGAAGTGGGTTTTAGGCTGGTGGGGTACTATCTATAATAAGAGTGCTTTATCAAGGTGCAAGTACTGTAGGAGTAAGTGCTAGGCTTTACAGATAGAGAATAGTCTACTTGGGAGTCAAGTAGAGATGAACTTTTCAGTTATAGGATATGCTGGTTAGATCAGCAGTACAGCTCGAGGAAGGTAGTTTTAAGGGAAAATTGGAAGAGTGGAATTTAG
Organism: Protopterus annectens; assembly: GCF_019279795.1. Classification (NCBI taxonomy): domain Eukaryota; kingdom Metazoa; phylum Chordata; order Ceratodontiformes; family Protopteridae; genus Protopterus; species Protopterus annectens. The sequence goes on along the minus strand of NC_056731.1, from coordinate 1,093,353,563 downwards.
ATGGCCCAAATAGTTTAACCTTGTTTAACCGCATGTCTGCTTAAAATCTCTTTTTATACTATACATCTCTTTACTCCCAGTTCTACCATTTGAACTGACTAACTTTAGCTTGTAAGATATGTCTACTGTGAGATTATATACCTGTGTGATTTTTATAAATGTATTGCATATTTTTATCCACATTGTAGTTTGCACTAAACATCATAACTTTTTCTATACTATTTTTGAATATTATTTCTGTATTAAACTCTTGTATTTATATTTGGAGCTTTTCTCCCTGAGCATCCACTGAAAATGGATTTCTGTCCCAGTGGATTTTCCTGGTCATTAAATGTCAATAAATCAATAAAATAAATAAATATATATGTTTAGGGATGAAGGAAGTACAGACCTCTACATGAGAGCTATGGAGACTTTGCCCGTGGAGTAAAACCACTATATTGTGTTTTCATAAAACAGATTTTATCCATTTTTTCTTGTCTAATCTATTTTCAGTAAAGTATGTATACTCCTTTTATTTTAAACATGGTACGATCTATGTGGTAATTAGCTGGATATACTTGTTTCTCAAAGGCAGCTACACTACATTTTTGCATTAAGCTTAAGGCCATGGTTGGTATGCCAAGTGTTGTTTCTGTTACTCCCTCCTAGAGAATATCAGTGTCCATGGAGGAATCATTCATAGCACCTGATTTTCTGTTACTCCCTCCTAGAGAATATCAGTGTCCATGGAGGAATCAGTCATAGCACCTGATTTACAGTCATCGCCAAACTTGGTTAGGCACAGAGCTTTGACATCTGCTTTCACTTCTGAGGAGTAGATGCCAAGGAGTTGGAGACCCAGGACAGAGCACTGAGGAATAACATTAGATAAAACTGTATCATCAACTCTTACTTTCTGGATTTCATTGGAGAGCCAGTTTGCATCCCAAGCATGATATGGTGTTTATATGTTTAAACTAGAGAATTTGTCTAAAATTCCAGTGTGGGGAATCATATTAAAGACTTCAGCAAGGTTTGGATAGGTAGCATGAACAGAATGGTCTTTGTCAATGACATTGGTTACATTTTCAAAGACATTAACCAGATTAAGGAGACAATCTACTTTTCACAAAGTCAAATTGATTATAGTCAAGTGTTGCTTGTGGGTTATCAATTGCATTGTTTATGAAGTTGACCAGCAGCCATTATCAAGAGGTCAGGTACATACCACATGGACAGACCAAGGCTGAAAAGGTTCAAGAGGGGATCAGCAAGGCTGTATTTTATACTAAATAGGAAGCAGTCTGATATATTGTCCTACATGGAGCTGTTGGTTTGGGGGTTTGGATGGAGTTTCTAGGGTCTGGTCCATAATGATTTGAGAGGAAGAGGAGCTCCGTTTTTTCAAGAAAAGGAACACAGAGTTGAGTGAGAAGGATAAAAATTAAACTGAATTTGCCAACTAGGTTATCAGCCATGGCTTCCGGGTCTGGCTAATTAGTAACATTCATCTGGAGCTCATTGCATTGATGGGTTTTCTTAAAAATACTCCTAATGTTATTAAAAAATGCCTTATGGCTATCCTTGGAGCAGGTGGCTACTTTCAGTTCATACCCTGCTTTAGTCTTCCTCGTGGTGTACTTGAGTGTCTTGCTGTTCTGCCTTAGTACCTTTTCATGGTGGGAGGTGGTGAAGCTTTTATATTAAGCCAGTTGTTTTTTTCTTTTAATTAGAGTTTACTTATTTGGGAATTCCATCATAGGGATATTTTTTTTGAATTTCTCATTATACATTATACTTACTTTTGCTGAATGGAGATTGAGTTCTCAAATATTGATTTAGATGGGCATATAAGTCAAAACTATATGTAGTGGCATTATTGATGAGGTCAGCATGGGGAAATATTTTTGAGTTTCTTCAGACCCGCACACAGGCGGTTGCAGGTTGGCTTAGAAGTAATTTCTGAATATTGTGGAGTTACTGGGCAAGGTGGTGCTAGTTTGCTGACTAATTGTCTATGACAGCTTAATGTAGTTCACCACACCCCAGATGTTACACTACATGCAACTGCCCAGAACTGTATATGGTGCAGGCTGGGAATTGCTGTTCAAAAATAAAGTGCAAACTAGGATAACCAAATGATGCATGTTCCTTTAAGCGCCCCCTCACTGCTACTTAAAAAAAATCTGTTTTGTCCTTCTTCTGCAGTTCATCAGCCCATTCAGTATGAATATAAAACACAATTATAATTTAAGTGTATATGCTTTCATATTTTTGTAAATATTCAATAAACCTGAATTCACAGAGGAATTTCTTGCTGTCATATGAATGCTCATGGCTGGTTAACACAGATGTTCTAAATGATTGGCTAGATTGTAAGTTTCCAAGATGGGAGAATTTGTTTGTGAAAGTTTAGCAAAAACATGATTTGGGGTTTGTGTGCTTTGTAATATATTATAGTATTTATGGAAAGACTATGAATACACAGACTACTATCATTGTAAAGAATGCTTCTTACTAATAATATCGCTATTAGTACCATTTTAATAGTTTTTACTGTTCATAAAATATTTACATTTATGTATCTTATTCTTTTTATGTTTATTTTTCAGAACATGATCTGGAATGCAAGCTGTGTGTAGAATGCTAGAGGTGTAACATTTCATTCCAAACCATATAGGTGCTGAAGAGAAAAAAATTAAAAAATTCAGAGACCTTAATAAGTCCAATTCATAAACTACTTATTCAGCTATAATAAAGTTAACATTCTAAAGGAGAATGCTGAACAAACCAGTCAGAATACAATTTCTGCTTCTGAAACAAATGAGAGGACAGTGGATGATTTCTTGGGTGACACTCTGCCTCCAAACCTTATATGCCTCTAAGAATAACAGAAAGGCAAAAAGAGTCTCAATTAGGTCCAATACTGTCATTCTCATCCAACCAGAACACTCCTCAACAAGTGAGAACTTATCAGAGGGCAGATGTGTACTAGCAACGTTTTGTCCAGTTCAGGAAGTTAAAACACGGGAAGATGTTTCAGGTTTAAGGGTTTGCATTCACAGAATCAATGGTAACTTTCACTGTGCAACAGATCCAGCAGTGCTTTTATCAGCAATGCAGAAAACTCAGTTTGGAACAACATAAAATTATGTTAAATGTATAATAAGCAATATAAATAACACTGAATATCTGTCACAAGTTGTGCAAATTACAGTGCAAATATAAAATATAGTTTTCTTCAACAACATTTAAGGTTTGATGTCATGCAATAGTTTGTAAGTCATCTTTTTTTATGTAATAAGTACATATGGAAATACTGTTTATTTTCATAATTACTAACAAACAGCTAGCAATATGTCATGTATAGTGTAATATAAATGAACATTGACAATGAACTTTCTCGTCTCCCACATTAGCATATCAAACCATACCCCTCAATAACATGTGAGGCTATCAATTATGAAAATATGAACATAAATATGAAAACATAAATAATACGACACACATATCCTGAATTAACAATATTAATGTTGTTGTTGGGTCTTTCGGCTTTTCCCAGTTAGGAGTCGCCACAGCAGAACTCCGGTCCGCTAATGATTGGCAGTAGATTTTTACATGCCAAGTTGCCGGCCCTGACGCACAACCTTCAACGAATGTACGCCCATTCATGCATGTCTCAACACAGAAGACCCTTTAGCTGAGAATCGAACAGGACAATGTCTTACTGTGAGGCGACAATGCTACCGCAGCACCACCACCGCAGTTTAACAATATTAATGTAATTTTGTTAATAATTCCTTCAACCTTCTAATACTTCTTCCTATTACCTGATAAGTTGCTTCTATAAAGAAGCCACACCCAAAAAGGTAGGATATTATAGGCTTGAATGAGATAAAATGCCATCTTTTGGCAAGCAGACAGTGATTAAAGACTATTATATCAAATTTGCACTGCAAATGTGTTCTTTTAACTAAAACTGACGTCCAAAAATTCCTCAAACTGCATTTTGTTTTCCTTCCTTGGAGAAGGACTTGTAGAGATTGAATGTTTCCAATGGTACACTATAAACACGGACTACTGATAAGTGTGCATATCTTGAAACTCTTTTCTGTCGAGGTTTATCAGGAAGCTTTTTTTGGAGTACTAGAATGGCTTAATCGCGAGACCAGTGTTGTTTACATGGACTTATTATGAGATTTTAATAATATGGAAATCATGAAGTTGCAATATAAACTCAAAGTCAATTTTGTGCAACCATCTTTTGGAATATAATTTGTTTAGATGTTATGCTTTTGTTTTTGTCTCTGCTGCATGACTAGCAGTTTTATTACTAATCTGGCAGTGGCTTGTACATGTATATTAAAATGTTATGTTTGGAGTGTATTTTTTAGTTTTATTAGTTTCTTGCCAAATATTGGAATCAAATTATTTTTTTATGTCACATTTTATTTTTTGATTCATTAGTTGTATAACGTGATTTTAAACAAGTAATTTTGAACATGTGACCTTATTCTATTTAATTAGAAAGGTTATTAATTTTAACCTTTATTCTGGAGAAGTCTTAATGTAATTATAAGACAAAAGTACTTACCTATTTATTAAAGTTTCCCATTTTCCTTTGCTAAACATTTTTATCTTTGATTTTATTTTGTTGCAGATTTTGCTGTCTGAAGACCAGTTTTCCTGTGTGGTTGTATTTATGTATTTATTGTTCTGTTGTTTTTCATCATGGGAAATAAGACTTTAACTAAATTATCTATCTTCAGCATTGCATTCTACTTCAGATGCATTTGGTTCATAGATTCATAGGTTCATAGGTTCATAGGTTGGTACTAGGCTATCGGCCCTAGGTCCTATACAAGCCTAGCCATAACAATTCCCTGGCTATTTCTTGTCACACTATTTACTTCCCTGGACCCTTGTCTGATGTGATCCCTGAGGTGAATGTCCTTTCTCCCATCCAATCATCAAGGTTCCTTTTGAGCAGGGCCAAAGAAGCACGCTGCTTGACATGTATGGGCAGTCCATTCGGGAGTCTGGGGTGTCTCTGGGTCAGGAACCTATCCCTCCAGCATGTTTTGTTTATTGTGATGACAAGGTTTAGATCCTTGGAGTGGGTGGCTCTGAGGAATTGGGATTTCTTTAAGTGTAGCATGTCCAACAGCTCTGGGTTTGACATGGCCTTGTATGTTACGCAGAGATTGCCTTGGAGTAGATGATATGTGACAGAGTATAGCTGGAGTTTTTTAAGGCGGTCAGCATAGGGCATCTGCTTTAGGCCTATGATTCTTTTAGTGAGGCATTTCTGCGGCCTTTCCAGTTGTTGCAGATGTCTTGAGAGGTACAAACCAAATGGGGCATTGTATTTTATAATGGGTTTAATGAGGGATGAGTACAGTGGGGCAATGACCTCCTTTTTTCTGGATGAAAAGCCCTTAGTGATGAGTTGTGCCACATAGAAGGATTTCCTGACTGTTGTGGCGATGTGGTTATTGAAGGTGAGACCACTGTCCACCTGTGTCCCTAAGTCTCTTATCACACTTTTGGTGTTTAGTGTACTGCCACCTATGTGGTAATTCATGGGTACATGTTTTTTCCAAAGGGGATAACTATACATTTCTTGGCATTGAGCTTGAGCCCATGGCTCTGGCACCAAGCATCTGTTTCTGTAAGGCCCTTTTGTAGAGTATCCACATCATTTGGGGATTCAATACTGGCTCCCAGTTTGCAGTCATCTACGAACTTTGTTAACCAGAGTCCCTTAGTGTTGGCCTGTACTTCAGAGAAGTAGATGCCAAGCAAGAGAGGTCCCAGGACTGAACCCTGAGGTACTCCACTTGTCACTTGTCTGGAGCTGGATTTGGAGTCAGCTACTTTTACAGTGTGAGTTCTGTCAGTAATCCAGTTGGCAACCCATCAAGTGATTTAGGGACTAATGCCTAGCTTAGTAAGTTTATCTATGATTCCAGAGTGGGGGAGGGTGTCAAAGGCCTTGGTGAGGTCCAGATAGGCTGTGTGGACTGCCTTACCCACATCCATGGCTCTGGTGACTGATTCAAAGACGTCAATCAGGTTCACGAGACAAGATCAGCCCTTCACAAACCCAAACTGGGTGGGGTCCAGTGTTTGAAGGTTGCCAATGTCTTTGTTTATAAGTCCCATGATAATACGTTCCATGGCCTTGCAGATCAGGCTCATCAGACTGATGGGGTGGTAGTTCCCGGGATCCAAGGTGGATCCCCCCTTGTGGAGTGGGATAACTGTAGCTGTGCGCCACTCAGTGGGCATGAACCCTGAGGTGAGGGTATGATTAAACATGACACTTAGGTGAGGTGCCAGTTCATTTTGTAGTTCATGTAGTTCACAGCCCGGGATGTCATCTGGTCCCATGGATGCTGTATTCTTAGCTTTGGAGAGTGGGTTTTTTACCTGTATGGCCATTATTACAGGACTTTGGCAATCTTCCGGTATTGAGATGGCCCATTTAGGGGGTGAGAGGGGGTGAAGTTGGCACTGAATCGATCTGACAGGATATTGGCAATATCCTTGGGGTCAGTATATTTAATGCCATTCTGCTATAGCTCAGAGCAGATCTGAGCATTGCCATTTAGAATCTTGACATAGTTATAGAATGTCTTGTGGTTGTCTTTGGAATCTTTGGCAATTTTATTTTCGTAACTAGCTTTGGAGGATTTTATGAGGAATCTCACATTCTTACTGAGGCTGGTAAGGGAGTTTTTTGCATCCTGGTATTTTCCTCTTTTCTGCAACAGTTTCTTCCTTTTGTTGTAAAGTTTGTTTATGGCAGGGGCCCACCAGATTGGCTTCCTTTTTTTGGAGGAGAGCATCTTGGTTCTATTTGGGATGGCACGATTCATGCATGAGTGGATGTGCTCATACATTACCTTAGTGTAGGACTCAGCAGTCGAACTTTCAGTTCCCAACTGCATGAATGTCATGAAGTTTGTAACTTGTGACTTGAGTATCATGAAGTCGGCTTTGGAGAAGTTTTTTATGGAGGTTTCCTTACTGGGGGTGGGGGGTGGGGGTGGGTGTGGATGTTAAGGGTGATTAGCTTATGGTCTGACCTGCCCAACGAGGGGGTGACCATAGGTGTGGAGTATTGATTTCCCATGTTGGTAATGACCAGGTCTAGGATATTGGAGCCCCTGGTGGAACTATGGATTAGGTGATCCAGGGCATTGGAATTTATGAATTCCAACAACCGTTGGGCAAAGGTGTTGGTACATGAGTAGTTTTCCCAGTTAATGGCAGGGTAGTTGAAATCACCCAGTATTAGAGTGTTTGGTTGTATATTAATATTTTCCAGTATGTTTAGAAAGGTGTAGTGAGTATCTTGGGGCATGGTGGGGGATCAGTAGCAAGCTACAATTTGGATTGCAGTTTTACCTATTGTTAGTTGCACCTGGAGATTTTCAGATGCATTGTGTTGGGCTACTAACATGGTGGTGTCAATATCTTTGGTGAATATGGACACTCCTCCACCTTTAGTGTTTCGATCCTGGTTTGGTGGCCAAAAAGTGTGGTAAGAGTTATAGCCTGGTATTGCAGGTGTGCTCTTTGGAGCCTTGAACCAGGTCTCACTTACTGCACAGATATCAATGTTCTCCATTTTTAGGAGTGCCTCGAGAGAAGTGGTGTTATTCTTAATAATATAAATCATGCTATGGCTGAAATGTAACAATTCATCAATTCATCATAGCCCGACTGAAAGAACTCCAGCTCTATTCAGTCTCATACCGCTTGCTCAGAGGTGACCTGTGCCTGACATATAAGGCCATGTCAAACCCAGATTTGATGAATATGCTTCACCTCAAAAAATCTAGATCCCTCAGAACCACAAGGGTGGGAGACTTAAACTTTGACACAGTTATTAATAGAATGTGCTGGAGGGACAGATTCATCACCCAGAGACTCCCTATGCTGTGGAACAAAATCCCGGTACATGTGAGGCAGAGCACCTCGCTGGCCTTGTTCAAGAGGAATCTTGACCAATGGATGGGAGATCGCAGATATACCCCAGGGATTACTTCAGTGTCACTGCTTGACAGAGGCACAGCAAAATAATAGGCATAGTTTTATTCTAACTAAAGGGGTGGCGAAAGCCACATAACTATGGGCTAGGCTTATAAATGCCCTTGGGCAGATAGCCTAGTATGAACCTATGAACCTATGAACCTATAATATCATTAACAGACATTTGAATTAATAATTTACAGAATATGCAGAAGAATGAATCATCACATCCTACTAATAGTAAATGTGCAGTTGTTGAAGATGTCAGTACATATTAGTATTATAGACCTTGTGGCTGTTCCTCTGGTTACATTTTAGTTGGGTAATAACGTTTCCAAGATAGTGGTGATCTGTCAACTTGATAACTAGAGTATCCCACATTTTTTAAAGGCTATAGAGGAAAAGATGATAAATTACAATTCACTTTTATATGAAAATTGATTCTTTGAAAGGTGTCCACATTTATACATTTCCAGATACTGTGGAATCCATAGATTTAGAATTAAAACATTTTTAATAGAATGGATTTGGAGTTTCTGAGTATTTTGGGCAAATGTAATGAACTAAAAATACAGAATGGGTAACACAGTTACCACATTTGACATTCTTTGTGAGGAGTATGATACTTTTTTATTAAAAATAAGTGGCATGTTAAGGCTACTACTGGTAAAAAACAAACAAGCAAACAAACAAAACAAAAAAAAAAAAGCAACAAAACAAAATATGAAGCCGAGACATGATGAAGTTGTATACAAGGACAGTACAGCATACCCTTTATCAAATAATAAATTAAAAATTAAAATTAATTCCCTTTCACTTGTTTCCACCTATCTGTGTGATGGAAATGAATCATTAGATTCAGAAATATGCCTAGCATGATCGTGATGTGTTTTCTGCTTGTACATCTAATAGCACAATGCAGCCCATGATGAAAGATGAGGAATGTGATGAGGAAAATATATGAGCATAGAGAATACATATGCCACAGTGTGTACTCATGTGCTAATGCACAAAATGACGGAAAAACAAGAACATCATTTTAAAGTGGACAGTGCAATTTTTAAATTTGTTATTTTTTACCATAAAATGAATGGAAATGGATATAAAGACAGAAGAAAAAAGAGAGAGAAAACATTGGATAGTACATAAGGGAAAAAGGAAAGGTAACAATCGGATTGGAGACAGGGAGACAGGTGCTCAATTTTTAATAATAGAATCTGAGGAAGAATGCAATGGAAGGTAAATGTGTGGTAAGAGGATGAGGGTATGAAGCAGTGACAAACACACAGAAATGCAACATGTGCAAAGAATGACAGGGGAGGTGATGACACACTGAGAGTTGGAGAAACAGCTTGAAAGCAATGGAAGACACTGATGATGAGGATGATTAGACAGTGGACTAGGAGGGCATGAACACACAAGAAAGGGGAACATTATGGGGTTAGAGTAGGTAAGGGCTTCTGTATTGCAATACTTGTAAGATACCCAGGAGAAGGTCAGACATCACAATGACCATCCAATCACTTGGCCATGCCCGAGGTGATGATGGCAGGGACAGGCAGTGATCTGACATAGCAAGACTCAAAAGGACCATTTTTAGGCAGTCAGTGGGGGCTTCCGGCTGCCACACTAACAAATCCCCTACTACCTCCACCAACTCCCTGTGTGGGACATTTTCCTCACCCCTGGCAGTCCACCAGCAGTGCAGGAGAGGTGATCTATTGGTTGTTTCCCCACTGTACCCACTGGGGAGACAGGCCAGGCTGCAGGTGGTGTACATGCAGGGGATGGCTGGGCCTACAGGTGGTGTACATGCAGGGCATGGCTGGGCCTACAGGTGGTGTACATACAGTGCATGTCTGGGCCTACAGGTGGTGTATGTGCAGGGGATGGCTGGGCCTGCAGATGGTGTATGTGCAGGGCATGGCTGGGCCTACAGGTGATGTACATGCAGGGCATGGCTGGGCCTACAGGTGTTGTGCATGCAAGGCATGGCTGGGCCTAAAGGTGGTGTACATGCAGGGCATGGCTGAGCCTACAGGTGGTGTACATGCAGGGGGTGGCTGGGCCTACAGGTAGTGTACATGCAGGGCATGGCTGGGTGTACAGGTGGTTAACATGCAGAAGATGGCTGGGCCTACAGGTGGTGTACATGCTGGGGATTGCTGGCCTACAGGTGGTGTACATGCAGGGCATGGCTGGGCCTACAGGTGGTGTACATGCAGGGCATGGCTGAGCCTACAGGTGGTGTACATGCAGGGCATGGCTGAGCCTACAGGTGGTGTACATGCAGGGGATGGTTGGGCCTACTGGTGGTTTACATGCAGAGGATGGCTGGGCCTACAGGTGGTTAACATGCAGAGGATGGCTGGACCTACAGGTGGTGTACATACCGGGGATCACTGGCCTACAGGTGGTGTACATGCAGTGCATGGCTGGGCCTACAGGTGGTTTTCATGCAGGGCATGGCTGAGCCTACAGGTGGTGTACATACAGGGGATGGCCAGGCTACAGGTGGTGTACATACAGGGGATGGCCAGGCTACAGGTGGTGTACATGCAGAGCATTGCTGGGCCTGATGGGAGAGTGTAACTGCACCACTGGCACTGCTAGGGCAGTTGCCATACAAAATGAAAACAGAACTGGAAAGAAATAAAATAACAAACAAAAAATAATTATTTTAAAAATGGTTACTCAAAAAGAAAGTGAGCGGAGAGCGAAAAAAATGCATAACATACAAATGCATATTACATGAACACGCTATTGAATTGCTAAATACTACTTTATCAGTGCAGCTGTATATTGATGCAATCTCACTACCTGTCAACATATGTGATACAACTGACTGTATGTTAGGAAGTGCTACCTGAAAAGGTGGAGCACAGGTAGCAGCCCTGATGTGTGCAGATGTGGCTCTGTAACTTGTGGAAATGAATACCTGTATGCCCTTAGACTACAGGTATGATATGCCTATTCAGTGTACCTCTGCTATACTATACCTTTTCTGATGTCTAGGTCTAGCAGGTATTCAGCAAAATATCTGTAAAGGTTCATATTCAGAATACCACCAAATGTGTTATACATATACCCTGTACACCTTGGGTCATACACATGCAAGCTGCTGAAGTAATATGCACCCTGCACCTAGTAAATCCTTCCCTTCTCCTCTGGTACAGGAGACACTATACTTCTCTATAACCTCCCAAGATCAAAAAAGAAAAAAATGCAATCAGGTGAAATGTCTACAGCACAAACATTTACTAAGCAAGCAAACAAACAATCAATGTGCAGTCAACACAGATACTTACAATACATCTCGGGTACCTTTACAATGACCTCTTCTTAGCACAGGCTAAAAAGGTCTGGGTATCATCTCCTTGGGTCACTATAGGGATACCTGCACTGCTTACTACAGCAGAGTATGCCAGTGGCATCAGACACTGCTCTAGCACAACTATGCCAATCATCCACTTTATTCCTAACAGGTGGTCCCTATGCAGCAGATAAAGAAAGATCTTGTTTTCTTTGCTGCATCACTGGAGAGCCCTGCCACATTGATTGCCCTTGGAAGCCATGGACATTCACCAAGTCTCCTTCCAGAGAACTATGACAGGCCTCTCCCAGTCATGCCCATTGAGTTTTGAGACAAGTGCTACACAACATAGGGCATATTAGTAAAGAAACTTATCACAGTGTGACCATAATGTTGGCATGATAGGATTGTCTGAAGGTAGGAAAAATGGCATGAGATGTGCATAGCAGGTACATGATGCCTAACTATAAGAGGAATTATACTCTTTAGCTCCAGTAGCATAGCTAGGGTGGGGAGAAGGGGGCAACTGCATGGGTCTCAAATGTGTTGGAGGGTATGGTTGGCCAATAGCAATCCCTCATTAATGCATACCAGCTTTTGAAAGCCAGTATTGCATTGGCAGTCAAATCTGAGAGCTGTACCACTCTGAGTGTGGTCTAAACTGTAGCAAGCAGTTTACTAAAGTTTAAAAGTAAAAAAAAGAAATTTTTTTTTAGCTGAAACTTGAGTGTTATACCACTCCAGAGACTGCCCATGCTATGGAATACACTTCCCATACATGTCAAGCAGAGCACCTCGCTGACCTTCTTTAAGAGAAATCTTGATGAGTGGATGGGAAACAGAAAATTCACCCTGGGGATAACTCCAGTGGCTCTACTAGACAGAGGCACTGGGAATTAAGGTTGTGTGGCACTATACCAGGGTAATCCTATGGCTAGGCTTGTAAAGGCCCCAGGGCCATTAACCTAGTACACACCTATGAACTTATAAAGTGTAGCAACTGATTTCTGTAGGTGAAATGCAAAAAAGAAAAAGATACATAATTTTTTTAGCTGAAACCTGTGTGCTGAAGCACTCTGTGTAGTGTATAAACTGAAGCAACTGCTTGTGAAATTTGCAGCGAGCAGTTTGCTACAGTTTAAAAGAGAAAAGATTTTGTTTTTCTAAGACCAGAGTACAATAGTGCTCTGTACAGGGTATAATCTGTGGCAACTGCTTTAAATGTTTGTAGAAAGCAGTTTGCTACAGCTTAAAAGAAAAATAGTTTTTTTTTAAATGTTATTTATTTATTTTTTTAACTAAAATGAGAGGAAGGAGGGTTGGAGCATGGCACAGAAATAAGACCTGATTGGCAGGGGCAGGAAGGAGGGTGTCATGTTTTATATCTGGCCACCTGGTTGGTGTGCCAGAAGAAGGAGCAATTTTTTATTTTTTGCTCATTACTTGAAGAACTGAGGGACTCGGGGTGCTAGTCCATGGTACCTGCACAAGGCACTGGCTGATCCAGCTATACTTCTGTTTAGCTTCTCCACTGGCAGCAAAAATAACATGTTTTAGCATGCCCCTATCTTGGTCATTACCTGCCCACACATGCTCATTGGACTTTGCATGTGCTCCTGTGAGTCCACAAGACTCAGAGAGACTCTTAGCATGATTTACTTCATAGGTGCAACACAAAGAAAACATGCATCAGGTGGTGCCCAATATGCATAAATGTCATACTCAAAGCCTCTAATTTATGCAATATAAACTTCGCCAGCCTCCATGAGCCTCACTGTGATTTGGAAAATTACATTGTGGAAATCTCGTAGGCTGCTGTCACTGGTACAGAAACATTCTTTACTATTACCTACACATTTTGATGAGGTATGTGTGGACGTCAAATGTTTTACTTACTTGCTGCTGAAAAAGTGTTTGAAAATGCTTAAGTTCTAGGTGCATACAAGTAGAGAACTGTAAGGTGTTTAAAGCAACAGGGGGTGAATTTGGAGCAAGTGAGTGTAAGTAAATTAGCACTTCAACAGTAAAGTTTAACAGCATGTATTTTGTTAATATGTTGGTTTGTAACCTATGGTACAAATAATTATACAACTGTCAGTTGTGCATTTTTGTGTGAGGCCAAGTACAGGTCATTAAAAGCTCAGTACATATAGGTCACAGTTGGTTAATTCCACTCTTGCACTGTATGTCATATACATGCTATGCTATCAGTGTGTATAGAAATTTTGTTTGGGGGAAGAACACTTTCTAGTACATAGTATTGTTGTATATACTGGCATGATGGAGCACAGGTGAACAGCAGTTCTAAGGGAGATTGTGGTACAACTAATGCATATGTACATTTACTGCTTGACACTAACAACATTACAAATTGTTATGTATTTCACCTACAAAAAAGATAATGGCAGTGCTTTTGGCAGCACACACATGTAGGCCACAAATACACAATTCTGTCTACCTACTTGACACTCTCTGCAGCTGAAATGCACACCTTTCCCTACTGAAAGATGTACAAGTAGCGTCACTGAATGGAAACTGCTCTTAAACAGGTTATATTGATTTTTCCAACCATTGTCCCTGTTTGTAAAGGTACTCATAATAGCTGTTTGTGGCTACAACCTACTCCAATCAAAGGGGTGTTATGAGGAAGGTCAGACAATGTCAGTTATCACACAGATGTTAACTGTCTAGTTTTGTTGCAGGCCATTACTTGATGTTGTCAACTGCAGGCTTGACAATGCCATGTGTGCTTTTCCACTTTTTCTCTTTGTGGGGTCAAAATGCAGTAGAGGTGTCTAAACACTGTTTATCAATATGCAGAGCTGTGTGTTACAGATCACAGATACATATTAGGCACACAAGAAACTAGGCTGTATGAGGGTTTCTTTATGAAATGTAATGACGTGCTCTTCCTTACATAATTTTTTCCTTATGCAGTAGGATGCCTGCAAAATACAAAGAACAGAAATGAAAGTTCTCTAACTCCACAGTTGGCAGATGATCGTCCATGATAACTTTGACTGCCCCTGTTGTGACCGTGCCTGGCAGGACGTGGTGAATAACATAAATACTGTTGGTAATCAGGAAAGAAACTATAAACAGGTAAGACATTAGGCCACTGACAAGATAAGTGCTGCCAAGGAGTGTGTCATCCACCTGGCACAAGAGCTGAGGGTGATGAGAGGTGGTCATTTGGCCATGCCACCCCTCCACTGTACTGCAGTAACATCCAAGAATCTCTGTTGGTGATGCCCTAAGTGTGCACATCTTTTCTTTATTGTGTAGCTATATAAAGTGTAAATGTGTACTGTACTGCAGATTATGTGTACTATCAAGTCTTGTTGCATGTGCATCAGAGCTTCAGTAGTACAAGGTAATGTAGCCATTATTATGTCCTATCACTATGCCCATTAATTTACATTCCTTCACTTGGATTAAGTAATGACTATGGACCTTATTTATTATGGGCATTTCCCTTTGGTATCTTCACAGGTGATATTTTATCAGGCTCCTCCACAGTACATATCAAGCTTCCAGTCTGATGTTTGAAATGAATCAGACTCTGACAATAATGGCAGTCGAACCTTGGCATGACCAAGGGTCAATGTGTCATTGCTGGATGCAGGCAATGTAGTGTCTGGATCCTCATCTCAGTCTGCAGACATGACAATGTTGTGTCTAGATCCTCACCACAGTCTGTGGACATGGCTTCCCATTCCAGGAACACAGCAAGTCAGTGAAGGAAAGTGAGTCACAGACAGTTGTACCTGAGAAGAGATGCCTCCTCCTGCAGTGCAGTCCCCATTTGCTGCTGTCAGCTGTACTGAACACAGGGAAGACAAGAGTGTTTCTCATGTTAGTGGTTGAAGACACTATGGGTAACACCCCCCCCCCACCCAAGCTAGCTATCTGTACCTCTGCAGCTGAGCAAATGTGCAGGGCCATAACAGAGTGTTCTAACAACACTGCAGTACTTGCTCAGATGACATGATTTATATGATGTGCATAATGATTTGAGGGAGTGCATGCCCCATATGTGTGATATGACATGCATGTTCCATACATACATACATACAAATATTTCGGGCACAGGCATTAATGCCCTTCTAGCCTACCAATCAAACAGTTGTTCCCATAACAGTGTCCAGGCTGTTCTTAAAAATATCTAAACTAGTGCTTGTTTTAAAGTAATTTAGTAGTCTGTTCCATTTATCAGCTGCTCACTCTGAGAACCAATTAGTACACTTTCGGGTTTATATCAGATTGTCGAATGCTGGCAACTTTGAAGCTTCAAACTTTGAACTTGACAGCTCGAAGTCTAAAAACATCGAATGTCAAAAAAACCCCCACTCAAAACCCAAAACAAAAAAAAAATGCCCACCCCCCCACACCCCCCACTACTTAAATATACCAACTCGGAGATCGCACTACAGGGCAGTAAAGAGAAATCTTCCCTTCCCGCACTCTATGGCGATCTCCGTTATACGTTTCGACATTTTTACACTTCAAACTTTCAAGTGCAAAGTTTAGTGCTTCATACTTGTCAGCATTCAACATTATAATATAGACCCTTCTCATTCCTATAGCATCTTCTACATAGGTCGCCTGAAGATTCTCTGCTACTTTTTGATAATCCCCAAACATTCTCAGAGGTAGTTGTCTCTAAATGCCCTATATACCTGAATAAGGTCTCCTTTTAAATATCTATTTGAGACACTGTACAAGTTCAGATATTTTAGTCTTTCATAATAACTTAAAGTTTCACAGCCATGGATGCCCTTGGTATAGTTTTGCTGTACTCTTTCCAGTTTACTCATGCTTGTTTTCTTATAAGGTTTCCATATTGTTATTCCATATTCAAATTTGGGTCTAATGTTACTAAGATACAATTACTTCACCTTTTCTGATTTTCTAGACTTTATAAATATTTTATACAACCTATAGTTCTACAGCTATCATTAACCAATTGATTGAAATGATTAGAAAAACTCATACCTGGATCTATCCATATACCCAGGACCTTAAACGAATCTACAGTTTCAATCACTGTGTGCTGTATTAAATATTCACCTTTCATTTTATGTCTTCCAAATCTCATATGGTTAATTTTTTATGTGATCATCAGCTTATTATTCTCCTTTAATCAAATGATCAGTTTAGTTAAGACATGCCCTATCAGTAACACATTTAATCCATGCATCCATCCATCCTCAACCCCTTTTTTCCCATTTTGCAAATGGGGTCAGGGTGTCACTTCAACAGTGACAATCATCTCGAGCCAAGGTTTACACATGTAATCAGTTTTCCCAATTTCAAGTCACCTGCATACAGACTGTAGAACACCTCAGATAAAAAAGATAGATCTGAAAGATACAATCTAAACAAGTATGGGCCAAGGACAGAGCCCTGTGGGACGCCCTGACTGTGAGCAAGAATTTCACCTCTCCAAGTGCTGTGTGATACTTGTCATATCCTATTTGTAAGCTTAGCGGCTATCCATCTTATCAAGAGTACATCAATACCAACTTATTCTGATTTATTGATCAGTGTTTTATGTATGACCCTGTAAAATGCTGAAATTAAACCTATATAAATTAATCACAGCACAATTTTTCGTTCGCAGCTGTTATATTTGTTATAAAACATCATGTTACAGGTGGTAGTATATCTATTTTCAACATATTCATGGTGATACATGGTTTCAAGTTGCAACTTTTCCATTTCTGACAATAATTTCTCCAGTGTTACCTTCTCTATTATATTTCCACATGAAGGCAGACTTAAGGGTCTGTATGACTCTGGGTTTGCCCTATTCCCTTTTACTTAAAGACAGGTTTAATAAGTGCATGTTTTCAATCCTGAAGAATCTACCATATTTACATGACCTAATAAATAATAGATATAATGGTACTGTAAGTTCTTGCTGAAGTGTTCTCGGGTCATTATTACTAATTCCATCCCCTCCCTGTGTTTGTTTGGATTCAGTTTGCTTAATTCTTTGCCAGTATAATCTAATTTTATTCCAATATCTGAAGTTACTCGGATGTCACTAGGACAACTTGTTACTTTCTTTGTAGAGCCAAACTGTTTTGCCTAAGATTTTTTAAATATGTCTATAATCTGTTGTGTCTGAAAATAAATTTTAGAATCTACACATAGTTTCTATATCTTATGTATCTCTGAAATGGTTTCTTGTTATGCTCAACATCTTTATACATATTTTCTACAAAGTTTTCTTGATCTTGTCTCACACTATGCTTAATTTGTTTGTCTAGCTTGTTTATTTCAGTTTTCAAAGTTGTAGTTTGACTTGTTTTTCATTTCTTGTATTTTTTTGTCTCTTATCTTAATCAAGTATCTTCCATAGGCAGCTTACATAACCCATGTTTCCCTGTGCACAGAGATAGCTTGCCAGACACACTCTCTGTGACTGCCCTATGGCTCCTTCCAATGTTGAATACCACTGTGGAAGTGGAGGCCAAGGTGAGGCACGTTATGCCACAACTTCCACCTCATCATCAAGTCTGGAGGTCAGTAGTGGCAAGATGTGGACATCTACGAAGGTGTGGAGCTTATTCCACAGTGATGCACAGACTAGGCCATCTCTAACATTCATGCAGCACTTCCTCCTTAGACAAGTGCTAGATGGCACCTGTGACCCTTCCAGGAGAGGGAGCTCTTGTGGATGGAGAGTGCAAGGCCTGCACACACTCATCTCCTGTAGGTGCCCTGAAGGATCTCACTACAGTGCTGCTACATCTGCTGAGGCTGTTTCCCAGTATATACACGCAGTCATAAATCTATAATACCCAGCTCCACATACACTCACAGCAATGGTAACAGTGTGTCTTCCATGCCCAGTGCATTGTAAGTCCAGTCCCCACTCATATCTGGCATATGTGGCACCATGCTTATTTCCTTGCACACATTTCCCTGTGGATGACAACTGACACTATATCCATCCTCACTTGTGCAAGTGATGATAACTGTGGCCTGTCCCCTATACTTTGTTACTTGGGTAGCCTATGTCTGATGCACAGTGTGTCCAGGCTATGCATGGATGAGAAGAGCCTGGATGAAGGTTTGCATTCTTTTAATTTGATGTATACTCCTTTATTCTGGTCTATTGTTATGAACTAGCTGATGACTGTTAGCAAATGCCACAGCATGCTGCATCCATATTTGTCTGTCATAGCTCTCACCTGCTGCTGGCTACCATGAAAGATGCTCATCAAGTTCCTCCCAATAGCCTTGTGTGCTGGAACTTTTTTCTCTGGAATGTGTAGTTCCTGCTGCAACCGTTTTCTCAAAATTATGTTATGGAATATAGTACAGTCTGAAAATATCTTACTACTTGTGCTAGGGTCACAGTGTAGGGCAGTACAAGATACATTCAGACGATGAAAACAGGTCTTCAGCAGACAAACCCATACTTGCTGATGACCTGGGTTTGCAAATGGGCATTGTAATCATTGTCTGCAGATTTCTGATAGGTGTCATATGGAAGTGGCAATAAGATGCTCCTTGGAAAGCAACCCACATAAACCATGTGCCATATGTGGGAGTTGCAGGTTTTGCCTCGGTGGCTTGTGGACACATTGTATATGATGTATTACAGACTACCTGTCAGGATAACATTTGTGGTTAGCATACCTTCTTCCCTGCTCACTATGTGGGGCATTTTTTTCAATGTGGGTGCAGTTTATGATCACTAGTACTTTCGAGAAATGGGTTAAAAAGCCAACATGGTATTAGCTATATCCCATGTGGTACAGGAAAGCCACATATATTCACCCATGTGCTGTAGCATAGCCTGGAGGAAGTGATATAGTATCCTTGAAGTAGATTCTGGGAATAACTCCACTGTATTCTCATTGGTCACTGAAAGATACCTGTAGCTAGTATTCTCAAAGCTACACTTGCCTTTGTATCCACAGGGATACATACTTCATGCATCCCATGCATCTGCCAATGAGGGCGACACAATTTAATGAGCTCCTGCCTGGTGAATCAATCTACACAGTAGTGGTTCACAACTTGTATGTCACGAAAACATGAAATATTAGTTGGTGAAGGATGACTCTGCACCACAGATAGGAAGGACGAGAAACACCATGACTACTAATAGCAAGTACAGCCTGTTGCATATACAGGTTGGTTAATGTTACAGCTCCCCCTCACATCATTCAGCTATTCATCTCCTGTGCGGTCATTAGCTCTAGACCTATCTCTCTCTCTCTATGTATATATATATATATATATATATATATATATATATATATATATATATATATATATATATGTCTCTGAATCACTCTGCTCAGTTGTTTACCATCATTTGCATAATTTTAATAACATTGCTCATTACCATGTCATTATAACACCATTTGCATATTATACAGGCTGCAAGATTTCTCAGCCTTCCTCACTCATGATCAGTTTGTCTCTGAATCGCTGCACCATGCATGCAGCCACTCATCATGCATTATCCCTTTCCACAACACAGAAAATGCATCTGATTGACAAAGGAAGTTTTTTTTTTTTTTAACAGCCTGAGTGTGACAGGGAGTCTCCTAGGCTATTAGCCCAACAGGTGACTGGAGTTCTAACAGGTCATTATGCTTTGCTTGTCCAGTCATGGCAGGTCAACATGCCCCTCCACCTATTTGGACCAACACAAGGTGCAACAATATAACAAAATCAATAGCAGGTGCAGACAAAATGCCTTTAATCAGTGGTTGTAAGGGTACTGATTTTTAACAAAAGCTTTACAGTTCTTTCACCTATTCAGAAAGGCATGCATCCTGCATGGGTCTATATTGATTAATCTAAAATAACCATCTAAATTCAGTACATGTAAAACTATTTAATCTAAAACTCAAAGCACTGAAATAACATTGAAAAAAAAACTGTTTTTGCAGCTGGGCAAAATTATATATTCCCATCTCCAAGTTCACACAAGTTTGGAAAGCCACAAACTCTTATAACCCACTTGTGAGATCTTACAAAGAGCCCCCACATTTCAGAATAGTGAGACTTACTCAACATTCACTTACACTAATATAAAAAAAATAAATAAATGTACACGGTCAAAAAATGTATATTTATTTTATTTATTTACATTTGTTTACCGGGATGATCCATCTGGGCAGAGACCCTTTTCAGAGAAGACCTCAGGAGAAAAGCTCCCTATGAATTTACACAAAACAATAAATAAGATTTAACAATACAATTTTCAAACAGTTGTACAGCAGAAAATAAGCAGCTTATTCAACAATTTATAAATACATGCAGCATATTTTAAGGAAAAAATTAACATAACAATATGAGTTCACCTTGCATAATGAATTGAGAGAGCTTATACATCACAAGCAGAATAGGAAAGGTGTGAGCATGGATGTAAAATAGCCAGAGAAGATGATGAAGTTAGAGGAGAGAAAGCACAGAATATCAGTTAGGGTCAAAACAAAAGCCAGATGAGTTCATATAGGATTAAGTAAGAAGAAATAGTATTTTTGCCAGGGATGGAGCAGGACCAAGTCCTATTATCCATGAGATGTATTTTTAGGACTTTTTAAAGGATGTGTGCAAAGATTGTACACTTATAGGGAATGGAATGGCATTCCACCTTTTTGAGACATGACACGAACAGCAAGTCTTCTGCGGAGTTTTGATTTTGTCACACTTGCGAAATCTTTATCACTTGATTGGAGGGTTCTATTTGGAATATTCTGATTAATAATATTGGCCAAGCTTTGGCATTTTAATGGTTGTGGATCAGAGTAGGTGTCATATTCAGTTGAGAGTAAAATAAGCAGTGAGGGAGTTCTAGCCAGAGGAGCTTTTTTTAGGGGTAAGCAAGTGTGACCTATATAGCAGGTGTGCTCCAAATTTTACTATTGTTTTATAGCACTGTATTATAGCACTGTTCTAGTAGGTCCAATTGGGCAGTTTGTAGACTGATAAGTATGGAAGCCCAGTACTGAAGGGATGGAAGTAGGTATGGTGTGGCTATATGTACTTTTACTTCTTCAGTTAAAAATAGGTTAGTTCTGTAGAGGAGACCACGTTTTTGATGACTTTTTGGGTGTTTTTATATGGAGATCAAATTTCATATTTTTATCAATTAGTACTCCTAACAGCTTGGAGTGTGAAACAATTTCAGTTGTGGTGTTACTGGAAGAGATTAAGGTGATGTTGGGTTTGTTCTCTTGGGATGTTTTAGGAGAATAGAGGAGAAGTTTGTTTTTTTGGTGATTCAATAGAAGCTATGAGTAGAGCTGTGCCTCTACAGAGAAGAGGGATTCTTGTGTTAGTTGCAATAATTTTTCAATAGTTTTAGTTGAACAGATACGTGTTGAATCATCTGCATACTGAACAATACATTTATTTTTGGTTGATTTGTGTAGGCCATTAATGAAAATATTAAATAAGAGTGGTCTTAGGATGCAGCCTTGTGGAATTTGTACATATATAGGCAGGAAGGAAGAGATGTCATCGGTCCATTTGACTGCCTGGTGTTTGTCAGATAAGTAACTGGAGAACCATGACTGGGTAGACTGTCTAGTCCAAAGGAGAAGAATGTGTTAAGACATTTAGGATGGGATATTGTATCAAAGGCTTTGGACAGGTCAAGGAATACTGCTGATACTTGTTTGCCAGCATTATCGTGCTGGTTAATGTGAGTACAGATATTGAGCAGTATAGTGTTGGTACTATGATATGGGCAGAAGCCTTGTTGGGTAGGAGAGAGCAGGTTATTTTCCAGTATAGATTTTAGTAGTTGATGGATGCATTTTTCTAGGATTTTGGCTGGGGAGATAGCAATGGGACAACAGTTGGTGAAGTCTGTAGAGCGTCCACCTTTATGAAGTGGCAAAAAGTAGGATTTCTTCTAGAGCCGAGGACAATGTCTCTCTTTATTGGAGATGTTGATTAAAATGCTTACTGGGTATGCAACTTCATCTGCTCCTAGCTTAATAGAGTCTGGAGGAAGGTTATCTGGGGCAAAAGTGGAAGGGTTAAGTCTGAGGTGAAGTTTTATGATGAAGGAGGTTTGCATAGGTTTGAGAGATATATTTCATTGCTTAACAAATACTTGTATAGGCATAGAGGTAGTTGTGATCTTTTAAGAGTGAGGAAACTGAATGAAGAAAACATTGGCTAGCTATACTATCTGCAAAACTGTTTGTTGTGGGAGTTGGTTGGGTTGTACGCCCAGACTAGATAAGTTTGTTTATTCACGACCAGAACATTTTACAGTTAGTATAATCTAAATTTTGTTGAATGGTGTAGTAAGCTCTTTCATCTGGTTTGACCTTATTTTTGTTGATGTAATACTTAAAATCCAAACTTACAGAAAATGAATTTGGATCGAATGAGTTTAGATCAAAATTACTTAGACCAAATTAATAAACTCTAAACTTAGACCAAATGTGTTTAGACAAAATGCATGGAACTTGATAAGGTTTTATTTTTCATACCACCTACTAGAGCTAGCCTAGTTAATACTCTAATGGAACTGAGACAGTATGCTGGGAAGCTTAATTTATATTTGTTCTACAACACATTCTTTAACTTGAAATAGCACATTGTGTAAACCTAATTTTATTTAATCCACCTTTGTTGTCTACTCTTAACACCTTTATTAAAGTATCAGACTGATAGCAGTTACTGACTAAACCAGATGTTACTAGGCTTCTTTAATCTTATTTCTGCTGAAAGATAAGCTCTGAAGGAACTGCAGAAAATTGATCAAGCATGCATGGTTCATGAAAGCCAGTAAAGGAAATGTCTTAGTCATCATGGGCAAGTCAAAATACATGGTTAGCATGAATCTGTTGTTATCAGATGTCACAAATCATAAGCAGGCAGCCTTATACAAAATTTACAGTGATTATAAAAAGGTAGATGATGCTTTAGCTGAATTATTAGAAAAAGGTTTTATCAACATAGATATTTACAGTTGTTAATGGTCTATAATCTCAGAACTGGGGTATTAGCATGCCTAAAATCCATATTTCACCCTATAGTTTCAGTGGAAGGGTTCAAAAACTGAAATAATATCCATGTTTGTGGACAATAAACAATGTCATTGCTTAGATAGTTACATCCTTTGTTAAAGACTCTTAGAATTTGTTGAATATTTTGAACTGTTATGCAATTAATGGAGAAGAAATTTGCATGCACAATGAAAAATATTACTTTACTTTATGCAGCAATACTTCAGGAAGAAGTTATAGAGTTCTTCAAACAATATCTTTATACATTTCTGATATGCCTACTGCAGAAATTAATACTTTCTGCATTTTACTGGATTTATTATTAGATAACAGTTTTCTGTTACAGGCAGTCCCTGGGTTAAAGATGAGATCCGTTTTTTTAATCTGTCCTTACGTCAAATTTGTATGTAAGTCGAAACAAGTACATATGGTTCTTATTAAATGTCACTTAGTCAAATGTTTGCCTCGGTCTAGTGTTTATTTTACTTTTCTTTGCATACAAAACACTTCAGAAACACTTCCAAATAAAAGTAAATCTTAAACATAATACTGTATACTGTAGTAGTAATAATAATAAGAATAATGTAAGTACAGTGTAGTAACAGTACAGTAACTATGTTCATACTATACTACAGTACAGTACAGTACAACAGAATGTTCCAAACCAAACAATGTGTTCAAATTTCCTTTTTTTAAGCTTCACTTCACATTTCTGTACTGCAGGCATCACCTACAAATTTTTCCAATCTTTCCTAAAATTTCAGACCTCTGCCAGACCTCCTACTGTCACCTAGACCCTAGTAAGCCACAATGTCATTTGTCCATTCTACTGTACAGCACAGTAACTGCTTCAACACTACAGTGGTCTTGACCAATCAGATCACCAACACAGTGATCTCTTAACCAATTGGATCTCTTGTTCTCCATGAAGGTGGAAGTAACTGCTCTAACAAGACCTACAAGCAGCTTCACAAATGGGGAAAATGGGAAAAAGGAAATTACAACATATTTCTTCATTTTCAAGGTAATATTTGGGAACTTTAAGGATTTTTATTTATTTTCACGTTACTACTAACATTGCGGCAGCCCTTTTCTTTTCTATGGGCTGTCCTTATGTCAGATGTCTGTAACCCGGGGACTGCCTGTATTTCATGACAAGCACTATAAACAAGTTAAAGGTATAGTAGTGAGTAGTGTTTACAATGCCTGCTTTTGATAATTTCATCCTATCATGCTGGGAAGCTGATTTTTATACAAAATCATCTGTTTCAATATATTATGGTGAAAACATTTTTCTAATTAATTTTGTGATTGCTTTAGATATTAGGACTGATTTTTCCAGTCTTACTCTGAGTTCTAAAATGTTTTTGTTAACTACCTGCATGGTTGTATCATTTTAGACCTGGTTGCTAAGTTGCTAAGACATCTTCTTATTTTAATTTTCTCACACCATTTGTGAGCAATTGTATACAGCTGGTTGTAATATGATGAATTTGAAACTGAATGTAGTTCACAGTCAGTTTATTCAGTCTTCCAGATTATCAACTAGTGATGCTATTTTTGCTAACGAAATGCAATTTTTAACTAGGTTCTTCTTAGACATAGGTTATAACAAAGAGTTGTGAGTTACACGGCCTTCAAGATTGCTGGACAGAGGCAAACACATTTTGTCAATTCGTTACAGTACATATATGCCTGATAAGCAACAGATGAGAGTTCTGAATGTGCCTCATGTTGTAGATATAATATTAAAAAATATATAATTAACAACTGAAAAATTTGTTTTGAGAAACTAAGAAGTGGCCAAGATGCTTGGCTCCAAACTACAATTTGTAAATTAGAGGGGCTAAATTTGAAAACTCAACAACAACTAGTTTAAAAATGATGCCTTCCTCTCAGATGCTTAAAAGTATGTACAGCTGTGGTCAGTGTAGTGCCTGCCACTATATAAGTTCTGCTCCATATTAACATTTTCCACATTTAGAAAGAACACTCAGGGAAAGGCACATTTCAGATTAATTTAAGTGCAGTTGTTTATGTGACAAAGTATTCTAGCTGTAAATACTTCTCTTTGCAGGGAAGGCTATTAGCAGACTCTTACAATGAATTTATGAGCAGAATTATGCCTTTCTTATTCAAGGTAAGAATAATGACTTATGGGAACAGGGTCAGGTGCGTAGTAGCATTCAACTTTTTTATGCTGTGGACTCTATTCCTCAAGTTATGAGAGGTGGTGATTTTAGTAGTGAACGGAAATTAAAGAAATGCAGTGGTAGCTATCACTTTGTACAGAATATTGCCAGGATTGAATGAACATATTAACGAAAAATGCTGTTTGAAAATTAGACATAGATGGATTCTGAGTTTTCTTTATATTTATCAGTACTGTGGCATGTGTTTTTTTATTTTATTTTATTTTATTTGCTTTTTTGTTTGTTTCTTGCTTTGTAACTGTACTGTAAAATTTTTTGTTTATTTTTTGTTTCTTGCATTGTGACTATACCCAGATATGTTCAGTGAAACCATCTTTTGGATTATGATTTGCTTGGATTTCTTTCTTTCTTCAGTATAACACAACTGGATATTTTTAATTACTGTTTTGCTTTGCTTGTATGTGGATATCTAAATGTTGGCTGTAGAGCATATTTTCTGTTTTTTATTATTTCACATTACTTTTTATGATTTTTGTGTCATAGGTTCATAGATGATAAGTAGGCTAACAGCCAAAGAGCCCTTACAAGAATATTTATCTGGAGTTGCCACAGTTGTTGGTGGTTAGGTGAGCAAAGTTCTCAGAGATAGGAGTCTATGGTACTTAATACAGACTGCCTCTGTCCATGAGAGACATTGGTGCCACTGAAAAAGCACAAAAGACACGCAAGTATGACAAGGTGTATGGACTGTACCAACTAAATACTATACACAAAAACTTGTCCAGCACCAAGGAGGTTAGAAGAATGTATAATCCTTTATTGTGGCAACTCCAAAAATAAGAGCAAACCAGTTTCGGAAAAAGTAATACCTTCTTCAGTGCTGTAACACACAATAAACCATGATTCATTTAAATAGTAAAACACATAATAAGAGTCATCTTCCTATTGGTTCATACCAAAATTAGCTAAGCTCATTAAGGCCAGGCTTGAACAAAGCACCTAGCCTAACAATCCAACTTGATTCTTTTTTGTTCAAAATGGTATGCCGTCCTGCTTTACACATCGTGTTGCCCTGGACTTTATCTATAATAGTAAAACTGAATCTAGCAGTGGTATGGGTCATAGTATGTTTAAATAATGAATTAGACATTCTTTTATTTCTAATGTCACTGAGGTGTTCACTTATACGAAACCTCAGTGGCCGAGAAGTTTGCCCCACATAAAAGGCAGAACAAAAACAGGTTGCCAAATAAATGACCCAGTCACTGCTGCAATTACCAAAAGAGCGAATCTGATATAACTTAGAGGTGTTACTGCTGGTGAATTCCTTAGTCTTTGAAACATAAGCACATGCAGAACAGTGACCACAAGGGATACTACCACCATCTTGTCACCAAATGAAGTGAGCTGCTGTGTATTGGAAGGGGACGAATGTTTGTAATGGGTAAAGTGAGAACTGAGTGTGGGACCGCTACGATAGGAAAATAAACATCGGGATGATAATAATTCAGATAACCTTTCATTGGCCAGTAATATGTCCCAATGGTTGTCAATGATTTGCCTAAATGTGTTAATATTGCATCCAAAAGAGGTGGCCAGGCGTATGGGTTGAGATGAATGTCTGTCCAAAGTGTTAGGGGTATATTGATACTGCAAAAGATTATCTCTAGATTGTTCTGATGCAAATGAACAAGCCTTATTTATGTTGTAAGCACGATAGCCCCTACTGAGAAACCTATTGGCTAAATCCTGTTGCTGTAATGAAAAGACCTGCTTAGTAGAGCAAATGTGTTTAATCCACTAAAACTGGGACTTGGGGTTGTTGTGGATGATGTGTCGAGGATGATGACTTGTTGCATGAAGCAGGGTATTGAACTGGGGAAATTTACGGAAAACTTCTGTTCTAAGCAAATGATCACTCTCATGAATGAAGCTCACATCCAAGAAAGTAATTTGATTGTAATCCCAATTCAATGTAAAATGAATACCCCACTTATTCTCATTTAAATATTGTACAAATTATTTTACATAAGTAACATCTCCTCTCCACACCATCCAACAATCATCCAAGTACTACCGCCAGATATCCAATTCTTCCAAAAATATATTGCAGCTGGCATCATAAATAAGTTGTTCTTTGATGTACCCCATGAACAAATCGGCATAAATGGGGGCAAAAGAAGCCCCCATAGCAGTCCCTCTAAATTGCCAATAGCATTTCCCATGAAAATAGAAAATATTATTTGTTAAAACATGTTACGTTAGACAAGTTAGTAAAGTATTAAACCCGGGAGTGTATATGTCAGCTTTTTCCAGCCAAAAATGAATGGCTTCTAGACCAGCCCAATGGGGGATGTTAGTATATAAGCCGGTGACGTCCAATGTACACATCAGCCAACCAGGATCCAACTGAGTATTGGTAATAATCTGAAGAAACTGTGTGGTATCTTTAATCCTTGCTCTAACCATAGATAGTAATGGTTGTAAATATTCAGTCAAAAAGGCCGATAAAGGCTCTGTCAAAGACCCCCCTGACCAATACAATTGGTCTCCCTGATGGTTGGGTTGGATGTTTATGCATTTTAGGCACTAAGTATAGATATTGAGATTGTGGGTCAGGTACAATAAGTTGAAACCCTATGTTTTGACTGATGATACCTTCCTCCTGGGCCAGTTTCAAAAACTGATCAATCTCTTGTTTAAATTTGAATGTTGGATCCAGTGGCATGTACATGTAGAATTGGCCATTGGATAGTTGTTTTCAGCCTCAGCTAAATACATGGACCAATCCATGATGACAACTGCCCCCCCCGTCTGCTGGTAAAATTACCAAGCCATGGTTGTTACTGAGTTTGGTCAGAGCAAGTTGTTTCTGTTTAGTAAGATTGTGTTTGGTGTTACTGTGTGCATTTTTGTTAAAATGTAGATCTTTGAGGACACATTCTTTGAATAGAGACATGTTTGTCCATGGGTGGCATAAAACTGTATTTATGAAAGTGAAAACCAGTAGATCTTTGAGCCTGGTCAGTACCTGAAAAAAAAGTTTAAGATTCAGTATTCTACAGAAATCATTAACATCATTCACAAATGCATCTTCATTGACAAAAAACCCAGGACAAAATTAAGTCCCTTATTAAGCAGGTTTATTTCAATATCAGACAAAGCCTGAGAAGAAATATTGTGCACATTATTGTTAACATTTAGTTGGGTAGAATCATGTCCAAAAGTTGTTGAATACTGCCTACTTGCTCGATGTTTTCTACCCCTCTGTGCCTCTTCCCCCTAAAGGGTCAGTACTAGGCCTTCTCTTAGCAATGGGTGACTCCTGGGTGGAAGTCAATTCTACATCAATGGCAGACGAAGAATCATCTACTGAGGTACCATCATGACCATTCCCCTCATGCCTCAATATAGACCTGGGTCTTTTCCTTTTGCTAACCTGTTTATTGTAACCTTGGTCCTGGAATCTGACATTCTTTTGTATACCAAAAGGTTTCCCTCTATCATAATTTGAGATGTCATGGTTAAACTTCTGCATCTTCTTTTTTAATTGCTGTTCTAAAGAAGCTAGATCTTTGGCCAATGAATTAAGATGTTTAGTGAAAAAAGTTTCCCCTTCATAACATTTTACCTCATCGCAATTATGTCTTTAGTAAGCCAGGTGGATGACAAGTTATCACAAGGTTGGGTTCAGGCCCAGCACAAGGCATCTATGTCTTTCGTAGATGCTCTTATTTTGTATTATGAGAGAACTATTGATCAAAGCATTGGGGACCAAGATGCCTTGTGCTGGGCCTGAACCCAACCTTGTGATAACTTGTCATCCGCCTGGCTTACTAAAGGTTGAATCCGAACCCTTAGTCCACGTGGGGTAATGTCTTTAAATTTGTAGGCCTTGAAAAGTTTCAAATGCCAAATGTTGGACCTTAATGTCCTCATATTTTTGGTAAGTTTCTGAAAGAGTGTGCCACAAATACTGTCAGGGTCTGTAACACCCACGGTAGAATTATCTGAACCTGGTTGTCTCAACCCAAAAACTTCCAAATCATCCCTATCTGCAGAGAGACCCTCCAATAATTTGGAGAGATCCATCTTAATGATCCCTTGCATATCACAAACTAAGCTATTAATACAATCAAAATTTCTTATAATTAACCATAAACAGTTCAGATGCAGTGGTTGAATGTATCACTTAAACAGGAAAAAAATTAAACAAAAAAACAACTGAAAAAGTAAAAAGTGATGTCACAAAAAATAAAACTTATAGCCTAGTTCACATAAATAAAAGGTTGACAATATCAAGAAAGCTGAATATCCAGGTTATCCCCAGATTAATAAAGAATAACTGCCAATAATATACACTAATAACTCAGTGTGTATATGTATTTGAAAGCACCACTAATAGGGATATCAATTATGAAAGCTGAAAAGGAAATCCATATAGAGGATATACCTCTGGTTGGCTGAGTGTCCCTTCCCACAAAAGACAAAGTTGTAGCTATTCAAGGTCATAAACTGACACTCTGAGTTGGAAAATATAATGGCTGTTCTCCATCTCTACCAATAAAAGTAAAGAGATGCATCTAACACACAAAAATGAAAAATGGAGCTGTTTGAAGTCAAATTCTGACGCTCTTAATTAAAGATAATAATGGCCGACCTTCGTCTCTGCCCTTAATAATGAAAAAAACATAACAGCTCACTCCAAATGTTAGGACTAATTAGCATACCCTTGGTTGACATTCGTCACCAATAACCATGCCACCACCCAGCCAATCCGTTGGTTTGATAATAATTAAAAAAAACACCTGAGCAGCAGTAGTGCAATAAAAGATATTCAAGCCCAAGTTCAGTGTTTTCCAATTTGCAATGTCTGAAAAAGAGAGACAAAATAAGTTGTACAACCAAAACTTATGTGAACGGTTATAATATATATGCAAAAAACAGCAACAGTTATGGCCCAGTGATTACAAACAAGAGCCTGATTATAATATGTAATATAGACTCCAATGTCGAAATGTTACAAGTAAATCAAGTATGTCAAAAAATATGAAGATCCAAGTCCTATTGAGTTCAAAAAAGTAATATATATTCATACAATAATCCCACTGATATTAGAGCCCATCACCAGAGCTCAGGAAACCCATCCAACAACCAGGTCCAGCTTTAGTACCAATTTCCAGGATTAAATGTTGTATATTAAGATATAACGCCCAAATGCAAAAAAATATGATCTCAAATTACAGTACCTTTATGTAGTTGCAAAAAAAGCCTACATAAGGATGCCTAGAGGCTTAAACCAAAAATAGTCCCCCAAGTGATGAAATAAAGTTCACCCTGCTGGTGCAGAGTTAGTCCAAGTCACTGTTCATAAACCAGATCCAATGGCTGACCTATGTCTGCGCTGATGAAAAAAGGAGGTCAAGGCTGTGGTCTATTCCCTCGGTTGGTCTTAGTCACCACACAAAAGTCGCCACGCCAAAACACACTGATAGTTGGTTTAAAGATAAAAACAACCCCCTTAACAATAACAGAGGGTAAAATCCAAACACAATTAGTCTCAGTGGTTGTAGAACGCCAGCATACAGTATACGGAAAACCCCTTAAACATGTAAGAGGCTCTTTAATTGAAAAAAGCACAACATAAGCTCATATATATTCAAACAATGGTCTCATTAATGTTAAAGCCAGTCGCCACAGGTCATAAAATCCATCCAACAATCAAATCCACCTTTAGCCCTGAATCCCAGCCTTGAATAAAGTACACATGAATATAGAGCACAGTTGTGAACGGATGTATTCTCAAATTGCTGTAGTTTAAAAGAGCCAACCTTAGCATACTTAGAAGATTAGACCACAAAAGCGATGATATAAAGTTTACGTTGCTGATGCAGAGTTAGTCCCACTCACTGTTCATAAGTTAGGTCTGATGGCTGGCCTATATATATGTCAATGAAAAATGGCCAGAACAAATTAATAGCTGGTTTAAGGATGAAAATCACCCCCTTTGTAGCAATAGAGGATGAGAACCAAACACAATCCATCCCTAATCGTTATGAACCCCCAATTTTTGGTGTATGGAAAACCCCTTAAGCATCCAGGATGCTCTTTAGTTGCAAAAATAAAACCCCAACTCTAAAACAGCACATATTTATGTTGAGCAAGCTCTATTTATCATAGAATAAACCAACAAATAGATACGGTGTCCTGATACCAAAACGCACCACTTGGTGAAGGGTGTATATGTCACCACCATGAAGCAGTTGTAAAGCAATTCTTAGCTGAGAAACAGCAGTTACCTCACCGAGACATAAGACGCAGTCTTGTTATGCAAATAAGTCCAGACAAAAAAAGGCAGGATATCAAAAAGACCCTGTAAAGTCCACAACTAGATGCAAAATGGGCTAAACACCACTGATGTAGAGAAACTACCCCCAGGAGTCAACAGCGTGAGTGAATCCAACTGAACAAGCACAAAAGACATGCAAGTAAGACAAGGTGCATGGACTGTACTGACTGAATACTATACACAAAAAATTGTCCAGCACCAAGGAGGTTAGAAGAATGTATAATCCTTTATTGTGGCAACTCCAAAAATAAGAGCAAACCAGTTTCGGCAAAAGTAATGCCTTCTTCAGTGCTGTAACACACAATAAACCATGATTCATTTAAATAGTAAAACACATACTAAGAGTCATCTTCCTATTGGTTCATACCAAAATTAGCGAAGCTCATTAAGGCCAGGCTTGAACAAAGCACCCAGCCTAACAATCCAACTTGATTCTTTTTTGTTCAAAATGGTATGCCCTGGACTTTATCTATAATAGTAAAACTGAATTTAGCACTGGTATGGGTCATAGTATGTTTAAATAATGAATTAGACATTCTTTTATTTCTAATGTCACTGAGGTGTTCACTTATACGAAACCTCAGTGGCCGAGAAGTTTGTCCCACATAAAAGGCGGAACAAAAACAGGTTGCCAAATAAATGACCTAGTCACTGCTGCAATTATCAAAAGAGCGAATCATTGGTGCCACCCCAGGAGTGAATTTGCGGTCACCCATCCATTGATCTGGGTTGTGTTTGAAGAGGGTCAGGGAGGAGCTTTGTTTCATGTGAACTGGGAGCTTGTTCCAGAGAAGTGGCAGAACTGGGAGCTTGTTCCAGAGAAGTGGCAGTCTCTGGGATATATATCTATCTCTCCAACATGATCTGTTCATGCCACAGCCTGGGTTAAGATCCCTGGAGTAAGTGAACCTCTTGCAATTTGATTTGTGAATTTGTAGCATTTCCATCAGGGCAGGGTCAGAGACTGCCCTGTAGGCCAGGCACAGGTCACCTCTTAAAAGCCTGTAGGAGAAAGAGTACAATGACTGGGCTTTCAGTCTTTCCATGTAGGTCTTGTTTTGTGTGCCCTGTATTTTCTTGGTGAAAATCCTCTGGGGTCTCTCCACTTGTTGCAGGTGTCTGGTGAGGTAATGCAAAAGGGAGCATTGTACTCAATTATCTATCTGATGAGGGCAGAATATAATGGAATTATAACATACTTACATCTAGATGCAATGCCTTTAGTCATAAGATGTGCCACATGGAAGGATTTCCTTACCACTTTGGAAACTTGGTTTTTGAAGTTTGGATTGTGATCAGTCTGTGTACCCAGATCAAGTACCACTGGGTCTATACTTAGGGGGTGATTTATAGTGTAATTAGCAGGGAAGTCAGATTTTTTGAGGAATAATAATGCATTTTTTTGCATTTAGTTTTAATATGTGACTTTGGTACCAATCATTTGTCTTCATTAACCCTTTCTGCAGTATGTTAACATCACTGGGGGACTAAATGATTGCACCCAGTTTGCAATCAGCAGCAAACTTGGTCAGCCACAGGCTGTCCACATTTTCCTGGACTTTTAAGAAATAAATTCCAAACAGCAAAAGGCCCAGCAGAGAACCCCGTGGTATGCCACTGGTGACTGGTCTTCTGCTAGAGGTGAAGTCACCTACTTTGACAGTATGTGTCCTGTCAGTGAGTCAATTTTCTACCCATCTAGTGATGTAGGGGTTAATTCCCAGTTGGGAGATTTTCTCTATGATACCTGAGTGGGGAATTTGTGTCAAATGCTTTGGCTATGTAAAGGTAGGTTGTATGCACTGTCTTTCCCTCATTCAGGGCTTTGGTGACTTTCTCAAAGAAGTCAAGCAGGTTTAACAAGTATGCGCTACCCTTAATGAATCCAGACTGGTTTGGGTCTAGAGTTTGGAGATTACCTACTGTATGTCCTTGTTGATAAGGTCCATAATGATTATGTCCATGGCCTTACAGATGAAGCTAGTTAGACTAATGGGTCTATAGCTCCCAGGGTCAGTTGATGCCCCCCCCCTTGTACAGAGGGATTACTGTTGCTGTCCTTCATTCTGCCAGAACATAGCCAGTTTGAAAGCTGTGGTTAAACAGGAATCCAAATTGGTCTTCTAGGTCATGTTTTAAGTCATTTAAAAAGCAACCTGGAATGTTATCTGGCCCACTGAAGTTGTAAGTTTGGCCTTGGAGAGCACAGAGATGACCTGTTCTCTTGAGATAATAGGCTGAAGAACAGTGTCAGGTGTACTTTAGGGAATGACTGGTGGGGACACGGAGGTGCAGTTTGTGCCAAATCTGTCAGCTAGCAGGTTGGCTATTTCCTCCAGTAGAGTGTGGGTGGTGCCATCCACTACCTGTTCGACACATAACTGGGCTTCAAATTTTGGATGTAGTTAAAGAATGCCTCCTTGTGACTATCCTTAGCTAGGTGGGCTATTTTTGCTTTGTAATTAGCTTTGGAGTACTTGACAATATTTCTAATTTGTTTGTTTAAGCTGTAGAGGGAATTCTTCCTCTGCTGAGCCAGTTCCCTCTTGTTCTTTGACATTAATTTCTTCCTCTTGTTGTAGAGCCTATTTATACTAGGGGTCCACCAGGGTGACTTGCTATTTTGGCAGGACCTGGTTTTAATCTGGTCAGCTACAGCTGAATCTATACTACTACTTAATTGGTTATATAGGGCATTGGCATACACCTCTGCATAGAAGTCCATGTTATCTGTGATTGAGGGGGCTTTGAAACTTCTTATACCATCACTTAGCAGGAAATAATTTGTTTTGGAAAAATGCTTAAGCTTTTGGAAACTTGATGGGGTATCTGGCCTTATAATTACATTGAATGAGACTGATTTATGGTTTGATCTTAGGGTAGGACATCACACAAGGGGAGTGTGTGCTGCCCCATGTTGGTCAGTACTGTGTCCAGAACATTTGATCTCCTTGTGGAAGTGCTGCCTATCTGTTCCAGAGCATTTGCATTGACAAAGTCCAAGAACCTCTGTGCCAGCATGTTTGTGGTCATGTATGTTTCCCAGTCAATGGAAGTATAGTCAAAATTACCCATGATCAAGGTGCTTGGCTGTATGGCAAGTGACTCCAGTAAGTCCAGGTATGCAGTATGATTTTCTTGATTCATGGTGGGAGACCTATAGCTAACAATGATATAGTAGAATGTTTTCCTATAGTTAATTGGATATGGAGTAGCTCGAGAAAGTCATAGTGTTTAACCAGTCTCAAGATGTACTTGTTCTTAATGAAGATTGATATACCTCCTCCTTTGGTTCCTTCTTGCTCAGTTTGTGGTCTGAACATATGGAAGGCATTATAGCCCTGCATGTCCAGGTGCTTTCCTTGGCTTTGAACCATATCTCAGTGGCTGCACAGATGCCAGCATTCCCAAGGTGAGGAGTGCTTCCAGGGAATGCAATTTCCTGTTTAGACTCCTAGTGTTAAGCAGCAGAACATTGAGTTTATCTAGAGAGGATTTTGTTACATTGGTAGGTTGGTTGTTCTGACACTGCCTAAAAAAGGCACAATAGGGGTGGCTAATGCCTTTGCCGGTATCCAAAAGCTTAGAGGAGACAGGTGCAAACCATCTCTGACAATATCTGTCAGCTTGGGAAGGCATGGTTGACAGCATGTTTTCCCAGGCTGACAGATATTGGATCCCCCTGGATTGACACCAGAAGCTAAACTAATTGTTAAAGCAATCATTTTTCATTTGTATTGTGGCATCATCCTTGGTGAAGGTAGTATACTGCTTAGAGCTAGACTCATACCTGCCTGCGGCACATAATTTGAGAGCTCAGTCATGTCTTTCTTCATATAGTCCAGACAGGTACATGATCTCAAGTCATTCACCCCGACATGGACTGAGTTGAGTGCTTGAGTGACTTTACAGATCCTGGCACCTGACAGGCATCTAACTGTTCCCCTGTTCTTATCCAGCCTGATGAGGGGGACATCTGTGCCTTTTATGGTTTGGACAATGGAGTCACCTATGACCATTACATTAGGTTTTGAGGTGTTACACCTTAAGAGCATATTTGTTGAGACAATGGTGTGTTTGTTATTTTGTATTGTGGTTGTTTTTCGAAAGCTGTGTGTGCACGTTGTTTCCATTTGGGAGGTCTCTGATCTTTTGGTAAGCTTCTAGTGAGTACCTTCACATAGGTGGGTTTTTGAGTCATGTCCTTATTTTGTATGGGAGGTGATGTGTGTGTGCTGATAACCTGTTTGTTGTCAATTTGTCCTTATGTGAGACTATTGCCTCTAATTTCATAGTGTAATTGCATTTCTCACATAGAGTATTTGCTTGTTTCAGGAGTTAAGTGGATGTCAGCATACATGAGACAATAGCTACCTTGTCCTAGGATACCCATGTTAATCAGGCTGGCCGGAGAGATGATGGGAAACTGCTTGTTCATTATAGCAGGTTCTTACAGTATGTTCTGTTAAGGAAGGGAGTGGGCTAATTTGACCAGACTTTGCTGGTAGCTCCAAGATTACCAGAGGGACTTACCTTTGTGTAAGCTAAGGTTGATCAATAAAACAACGCTGCTCAGTGCACAACCGAGTTGCTCTTAGTGCAGCAGAAAAACCTGGGAGGGTTTCACAGATGGCTGTCTAGGGAAAAAACTGTGCTTCAAGGCTTTTGCATCTATACAGGGCACTGTTAACCTCCACAGCAAGAAGAGCAACAATAGGCAAATGTGAGGCTTAACAAAAGCCAAAATAAACACTTTTAAGTGCAGCTAACAATAGGAAAACACACAATGAGCTTTCCTCCAGCAATCCTCAACTTAGACGGGGCTTGATCTACAAGCTTCTGCCATAAAGATGCAGGAAAGCCCTCCTAATGTAAAATGGCTTGTTTAGTGGTCAAGTGTAACAGAAACAGTCAGGGGCGGCTTGTGCCATAGAACTGCCAGACTGCAGCCCTCTCACCTACAAAACAAAATAAAAACAGCCGGACTGCAGCAATCCCACCTAGAAAAAGAAAATAAAAACAAAAATTAATTCCCGGACAGTACACATGCGCTCATGCTCTAGATAAGGGGAAAGGCAAGATGCCCAGAAGTCTATGCGGCGATGACATCACAACATAGAGGCACTCCGGACTACAGCAGTCGATGCAAGGAATACGGGTAAGGGGCTGTTTGGATATCAGCAGCAGCAACAGATGGAAGCAGGTATTTCACTTGTTGGGCTGTTCAGTGACAAGGTGTGTGTGTGTAATGCCCCAGTTACTATATACTGGTGGCTAGAGTAGACTCATGGTGGTGTGTAGGGAATACCTCAGGCTTGAACTCTGTACCTTGTATGCAGGTGTTAAGGGCCTGAATTCCCTACCCACCACCATTTGTAAAAAATTTACAGATTTTTGCCTCATATTTGATCTGTTCTGCTCCACATAATATATGTGGTTTCTAAATATTTCAATGCTTGATGTTTGGTGGTGCAGTGGTAGCATTGTTGCCTTACAGCTGTAGGTTCTCAGATTTGATACTTGGCTGGGGGGCCTTCTGTGTGGGGTCTGCATCGTTTGCGTGGGTTTGCTTTTATGTCCTCCCATGTTACAAAGACATGTATGCATTATTTCTTCCTGGGCCTCTGCTGAAAATTGTTTTTTTGTTCCAAGTCAGACTGTCCTGGTTAACAAATGTTAAATAAAAGTGACAGGCATTTGAATTTCAGACTTCAGGTTTCTGAATGTTTAATTACTTACATATTTGATGGTGCAGTGGTAGCACTGTTGCCTCACACCTGTAGGTTTTCTGGTTTGATTCTTGGCTGGGGTGCCTTCTGTGTGGAGTCTGCATCTTTTCCCTGTGTTTGTGTGGGTTTGCTTTTGTGTCCTCCCGTGTTACAAAGACATGTCTGCATTATTTCTTCCTGGGCCTCTGCTGAAAATTGTTTTTTTGTTCCATGTCAGACTGTCCTGGTTAACAAATGTTAAATAAAAGTGACAGGCATTTGAATTTCAGACTTCAGGTTTCTGAATGTTTAATTACTTACATATTTGATGGTGCAGTGGTAGCATTGTTGCCTCACAGCTATAGGTTTTCTGGTTTGATTCTTGGCTGGGGTGCCTTCTGTGTAGAGTCTGCACCTCCTCCCTGTGTTTGTGTGGATTTGCTCTGGTGTCCTGCCATTTTACAAAGACATGTGTCTGCAGTATTTCTCCCTGGGCCTCTGCTGAAAATTGTTTTTGTTCCATCAGAAGCAAAATTGACAGGCATTTGAATTTCAGACTTCATATTCTTCAGAAAATACATAGTAACACAACCTTTTATTCTAGCAATTTTCTAAGTTTATAAGATGAATATTTGAAATGTGTCCCTATTTTTGGGACTGTATTCCCCCATTATTGGCTTTGTCCAGGTTTTTTGTACTAAGGTTGACAGCTATGGCAAGAACTGAATTCACTGAATATGTTTGAGGGCTGTATTCCCTCATTACGGTGTTTGTCCAGGTGTTTTGTACTAAGAGGTTGACAGCTATGGCGAGAAGTGAATTCACTAAATGATAGCCATTTAAGTTTCAGTCTTCGTCTCTTTCACAAAGAAGCTGATTTGGTGTAGTTGTATGTTGCTCTGACTGTTTTGCACAGGGACCTTGTCAGTAAAATGTATGGTGGTAACACAGCATTTCTCTTTGACAAAGCAGCTGATTTGGCGTAGTGGTATGTTCCTCTGACTGTTGTGCACAGGGACCTTGGCAGTAAAATGTATGGTGGTAACACAGCATTTTATTCTAGCAACTTTCCAAGATTATACAAGCAATGTTTAATGTGTCCCTGGTTTTTGGGCTTTTGACCCCCCCCCCAATAAATGTTGGCTTTTTCCAGATTTCTTGTGCTGCGAAGTTGCGATGCAGTTGAGTATTGAGTAGATTTTACAAGGAGCTGAGAGCTGCAGGGGAAGAGAAGTTTAGTGCTACTTATGCTGAGTTGGCTTGCATTGTTAATAGCATAACAGGTTGTGTACTTGCTGTTGATGCAGAAGGCTGTGGGCTCTACTCCCACAAGGGGTGGATGCTGCCGTACTGAGAATGTCCTCCTTGGTGAAGATGCTAACTATGAGCCTGTTATCAGTTTGCCATCCATTTCCTCTTGCAATATTACTAGCTTGTCATTTTTTTAATGTAATACAGGCAATTTATTCCTCAGGGGCAACAGACACTATTTTTCGATAAAACCATGAAATATAAAGGTGTTTGCTAACAGCAACCTCTTCATTAGTTACAAATTTCTTTAATGTGGAATTATTTAGATGACTTTTACTTCAGAGATTATGCATATTTACTGATAATGGACTGTAGAATTGTGCATATTTGCTGATAATGGTGGACTGTAGAATTGTGAATATTTACTGATAATGGTGGACTGTAGAATTGTGCATATTTACTGATAATGGTGGACTGT
Organism: Protopterus annectens; assembly: GCF_019279795.1. Taxonomy (NCBI): domain Eukaryota; kingdom Metazoa; phylum Chordata; order Ceratodontiformes; family Protopteridae; genus Protopterus; species Protopterus annectens. The sequence goes on along the minus strand of NC_056731.1, from coordinate 1,093,314,287 downwards.
AGAAGTCTGAGTAGACTTTTATGATGGAAATATTCTGAACTGGGCAGTTTTGTCATTATGGGTGCATGCATTTTGTTTCATTGCTTACTGGAAAAATGTTCAAAACAAATTTAAAACACCCTCTAACAACTGTACTGTATTGTACAAGGAATACAATTTAGTACAATCAGGAAGGTATATCAAAGAGCACATGTATGTTTCATATGCAAGGGGCCTATGATTTGAAAACAGCCCACAATTAATCTTTATCTGCCACTGGCAAAATGCATTTTCTTTGAATGTGGGTTTCAATGCTGTTTCAATGAATGTGAGTTTCAAGGGCAGAGAAGTTTTAATGCTAAGTCTGTTTTCATTGTGAGACTGCATTGCTTTGTTTAGCAGATGTCTTAGTGTTTGTGCTGTAAAATGCAAAATAAAACTTTAAAATGAAGTCCAAATCATCACAGAAGTAAAGCAGTATGCACATTAGTGTTTATGGTAAATGGAGTGAAATAGCCAAGTAATGGATCATTGGAATGGCTGCAGAGGCTCCATTTGACAATGATTTTGTGAGGGGGAAGGGTGGCAAACTCAGCGGCTCAGCTGAACTATACCTTGCAACTGTCCAGATTTTCAAAGAATGAATAGATTTTTGCTTCTTATTTTTGGTTTGTTCCTCATAAAATTTGTAGTTTTCTGGCAAATCATTTAGGAATTAAGTCACTAAATAATGATACACTGAGTTTCAGACTTCATAACCTTCAGAAAAATGCATGCTAAAGTAAGACCTGTTATTCTATCAACTGTCTCAGTTTATACAAGAGCAATTTTTAGTACTGTTTATATGTTCCCCCAATATATTTGGCCTTGTCCGGATTTATTGCATTAACAGTTTGAGGTACATGCAAATAAATTGCTTTATAGAATTAGGCATAGCCAGCCTCTTAACTGTCCCTGATTTTGGCTCAAAATGTTGCTCTTCCCCCTAATAATCCCTTCGCAAAATAGCAATGTTGGAAGAAAACATGGAGGGTTTACAATTAAGAAATAACTGTAATCATGAAAGTTATAGATTACTTGAAATGCATGTAGATTCTTTTATTTTGTCAGCTGCTCAAGTTAGCAGTGCTAATATTAAAGTGTCCCTTCTTTGACAGGTTCCCAGCTGTATTGTGTGGCTATTTTATATTTTTGCATCACATTTTTGGTCCATTTTTCATAAAATTGTGGGTTTTTTTGGCAAATTAGTGACAAATCATTAAAGACTGAAGTTAGAAAATAATGACAGACATTTTGAGCTTCAGATTTCATACCCTTCAGAAAATGCATACTAATGCAAGACCTATTCTATTATCTTTCTAAGTTTATCAGAGCAATATTTAAAAATTGTCCTTATTTTTGGGCCTTTGTCCCACTTCTATGTATGGCTTTGTCCAGATTTCTTGCTCTGAGGTTGAGAGGTAGGACAAATGTGTCAGGGCCATCACAGTCAGCCATGGACATTTCAAATTGTGACATACTTGTTGCACCCCACTCCCCCATGTAGTGACTCTGGATGTGTCCAAGCAAGGCAAGGAGTAGTTATGCAGTGTAACATGTGCAGAGTGTCCCCCCATCCAGGGTAGACACAAGTACTACAGTGGCTTTTCATCTGTCCTTGATTTTGCAGAATGGTCTGGTTTCTGTCATATTTTTGTACAGTTGATTTATGATTATTACTCAAAGTGCCTGTTGCTCTGCGTTTAAGTAGCAATGCTTTAATGACCGTAAGATAAGCTTGTTTGAGATCGTAAGATGCAAGTAAGCTTTAATAAGCATACTGTTAAAGAATTGCCAACATTGAAAGCCTTTCTGTTGTTGCCATGCAGAGAATACTTAACTAGATAATGTATAAGCCTTGGGTATTGAAGGACAGGATTACATTATTTTAAAAAGCTCATTACACTTGTTGGAGACTTCCATTCATCTCTACAGGCTTTACTTGTAAACTAAACAGAATGCCAATCATGTGTGGTCCATAACCTGTACAGTAATCCTTTAAGCAATGTATCTTGAGGTTGTTTCTTGTTTGCTTTTCATTTTTTACTTTGATCATGTTTTCCCCATGAAACAAGTAGATAGTTGTCAGGCAGCAGGTCTTTTTTGGATAAGAAACATTTTTACAAGTGGGGGCATCACAGAGATTGCTACTTTCAGCATGTTACTTGGTACTTTAATAAAGCTGAATATAATTTATAATTAGAACTGCAGTGCAAGGAGAAGTGGTTTGAGTTGAGTGCTGCTTGTTTTTCTTATACTTGATTTTGACTGGCATTCCAGTAATGTATTTAAAAAGTAATTTATTTTTTCATGCCTCACAACCTTTTGTTTCCATCTAGATATTAAGTAAGCTGTCATGCAGCCAATGCATTGAAATATTTGTATTCTTCTACACTTATTTTTGTCTTGATTGGACTCTCATAATGATGGTTTGGCACCCAGGGCAGCGTATTTAATTAAAGTTTTAGTTTTTGTGGTTTTGAACATAGCCCCTCCCCTTTCTAGTTGGTCGCACCCCTTCCCATTGACCCCACCCATTCAGCTGTCTCTTGCAGCCCCCCTTTGATTTGAAGTCACCAGCCGCCACTGGAAACAGTCTAAATTCAACAGATCTGAATCTAGTCTATGCTATTTAAGGCAACAGTAACAATATTTGAAGTGCAGAAAAATGCAGGCAAAAACAGAAGAAATGAGGCAATAATTCAATTAAATACAATGAACAAAGTGAAATAGAGGCTTAAAATATACTTATTTTTCAGTTTTCAGCAGTGGATGCTTTAGATTTCAGCAGAAACTCTCCAGCCAAATTATGGAATGCAGGGAAGAACATTAGAAGACTCTTACTTTTTCACCTCTAGCTTCTTGGTGTCTGCGTTCAGTAAATGAAAGAAAGCCTGTTTTACTTTGCCCCTTTATGCTAATTGCTGAGTGTCAGCTAAAAACGGATTGCTTTCTGTAATAAAGGGCCTGAGGTTGGGAAGGCCAGCCATATTCAGCCTTGATATACTCAGCTTTGCTTTGCTTTCCTACCTTCCAATTCCCACCCACCCCAACTTACTCTGCCTTTACAGTAACTATCTACACCTATCACCTGTAGAAATGAGGACATGTAGCAAAGAGATGGATACGTAGTGTGGGAAATGACTTGCTACAGTCGGGCATGACTGTTGAAGAAGGTAGGAGAGTGGCATTGAATTGAGAGAAGTGGCAACAGTTGATGCAACACCTCAGAATTTGTAGATAATGTGAAAAAGAGGACTTGATGATAATGATGATTATAATGAATGCAATTCAAGTTATGTCGGATGTTACTAGCGCAGGCAACTTAGAACCCCAAAGTGCACCACAACAATAATCTTAGTAGCATCATTTGGTAGCTGGTCAGAGATAAATTTGAAGTTTGCTGCAGTAGAAATAGCCTAAAGACAGGAAGATGTTTGCTGATATCTGTCAGTACAGTCTGGTGAGCTATGGCCATAAGCTATGAATGGCTTGTAATCTACAAATATATGTTTGATTCATGCAGCCCATACTTGTACATTGTGCAGGTCTTTGAAAGTGACTTGAGCAGATTGAAGCCGATTGAAGCTGATGGAACACCACAGGAAAGTAAACATTATTGCCCAGTGTGGTTTCCATGTTAAACTAATATAAAATTAGCTAGATAAGTTAATGTATGCATATTTCTATAGGGCTTTACTAGAATGCATTTGGAACTCAGTGTTATGTTTTGGAGAATATACATTAAAATATGGTTCAAATCTGGGAAAGTACACACAAAGGGTCACTGAAATGCAAAAATTATCTTATGAAAGTCACATGCACAGTTATCATCTGTTAATTCTGTAGAAAGAAGATGGTTAGGGAATCAAAACTTTGGTGTTTGGCTATCTAATGCAAATATATCAGACGTTTAGACATAAAATACTCAAAATAACAGCTGATGGTGCTACAATGAACAATAGGGGCAAAAAGCTGAAAGTAATGTCAGAAGGTGGACCCATAGATGAAACTAACAAAAGACAGTAGCATTACATGCAGTATAGTTTCCTGAAGTTATGAGATATTTTCTATGGAAATTGTTTCTGTAACTAATATTCAGACTATACTGCTGATAGGAACATGTTTAAATACTGTGCACATACTACATTGCTCTCTCTCTCTCTTTACTACTCTAGAATCAGTGTTTAATCACCCATCAGATATTCTTGGATTTGGCTAGTACTGTTATGTTAGGCCTTAGTGTACACTGCCATTTTTTGCTCTTAGCTTTGCAAAAACTTGAAGGAATATGCTGAGATTCAGTCTCGCTTTTAAAGGCTTATTTGAGAAAATGAAAAAAAAAATGTCACATAACATGAAACTAGACTAGAATCATAAATTTCTAAACACAGACAATGACAAAGATATCAAAATGCATTGGTATTAATAATTGCAGAGGACAGTCGTTTCTCAAAGATCTGAAAAAATAACATATAGAGGGAATTTGAGATCAAAGTTCATACATTCTGTAAAAAGAACCAACAGCAGAAAATGTATGGCTTGAGTCATGAGCAGTTGTACAAAAAACCAATACCTGTCAAAACAGAGGCAGCTCACTTCAGTTTTCCAAGTCTGACATGTTTCTTTAATTTTTTCAGGTTTCAGACATCTGCTGCCATTAAGAAAGTGGAAAAGTAAAATAAAAGACTATGACAAAACTTCATCATCCCTTGTAGTAAATCAAGTTCTTTAACTTAGCACTAATGGCATTGTTTTCATTTATTAATTGTGATTAGTTGCCAGTTTTCAGGTTTATTAGGTCAAGAAGAACAGGAAGCAAAACTTAGTCTTCTAAGAGCAAAATATTTAAATATAGCATCTGTATCTTCAGACTGAAACCGTGCTCCTCCTGTGCTTATTAAGTCATTACATCAGTATAAATAAAAGAATCACTTAGTATAAAAAGAGCACAAGGGTTGCCACCTCTTAGGATTTTTCCTGACAGTCAGGAAATCTGAAATTTGGAGTATCTGCTAGGAAATCTAGAAATCAGGGCATCTGTCAGAAAATTTAATTTTTTGAGAGTTCTTGTCAGGTATTTCAAATCATTCTGAGACGTAACATATTTCTGAAGTGCATTTTCCAAAATGCTTAGTGCTACTCTTGGATTATTATTTGCGTTTTAATTACGTTGTCAGAATAGTCTCCTACTTGTTTCACCTGGCATCTTGGAAGATGTGAAATGTGGCCAAAAGCAGGTGGTCATAGTCAAAACAATTGTCTTCAAGATGCATCTTCAGTGTTCTTTTCTAAAAAAATGTGGACCATTGGATCTTTTTGTCTTCACTGTAAATCATATCGCAGATATGAATAAAATATGGATTAGGGGAAACTGTAAACTACACATTGCAGGATACTGTGTGCAAATACTATACAGTTTTCTTCTTGTTCTCATTTTCTCTTTTTGATTTTTCAGACCCCCATGGTTATCTAATATAATAGTTTCAAAAATCAGACCAGCAGGCAAAACAATATTGCAACGATCTTTTAACATGTACAGCATGTTTAAACATTTCCTTATCTGTTACAGTTACCATATTAGTTACCAGTTCTTCAAAACTGTTGCTAGTGTGACTAACATTGAAAGAGATGCAATACATGTTTACTTGTTGAAATGGGTAGAGCAAAGGGTGGACTTTTGTCACGTTTCTGCCTCTTCCAAAGATGAGATCTCTAGAATACCAGCTTTACTCTATTAGGGTTGCACAGGAGTATGTCGTAGCATGTCAAAGGCAATAGGCATAAATTTAGAACTGTGCTTTAATTTAGTGTATGTTCTGACTTATATGACAGTTTTACATGGTAATGGCTGAAAATGGGCCATATACAAATAAAATACATGATTCTGATATTTAAGACTTGTCAAACATGCCCTATGCATATATGTGTGCTGTGATCTGAATGGCACTATACTGAGCATTCTAATGGACAGGATACCAGGTCATCTCACACACACACACACACACACACACACACACACACACACACACACACACACACACACACACACACACACACACACAGTCCTTTCATCTGTTTGGAGGATTTCCATTTCATAGCATCTCTTTGGGTTACAGGAAAAAAACAGGAGAAGACCCACATGGATACAGGGAAGGCTTAAATATTATGCAAGTCTTTTGTATTTACTCATACATAAATAGTTGCAACTGGTTAATAATTAGACCCACCCACTATATCTGTTTAATACCTCTGCTAACAGCCTTTTTTTAAGTTCCTACTGCTAATACTGTCAAGTATGGTTAACTTTTCATCTCTGTCTATAAAATTCTACACCTTGAAAATAAGTTTATGTACTCTACTGACATCCTCAATGAATAATATTCTGTGTGATGTGATGCCATGATGTAATCACATATGTCAGGGGACAGTCATGCGGGGAAGATCTTGTGCTCCTCCCCTAAAGACTAGCAGTACTAGCCTCCCTTGAAAACTGCCAATGGGGTGTTATGATCTCCTGGTGCCAGTGGGGAGACCCTGATGTCTGCCTGTATGTTGGCTCCATGATCATCTCCCATTTCATGGGGACCAAATGGGATGGTGTTGGCTCTTGCTTTGGTGAGGAATGAATGGGCTACAAATATTTCAGGGGGTTGATGGTTAGCAGGCAGAGGTTTTTAAATAAAATGCACACACACACACACACACACACACACACACACACACACACATATATATATATATATATATATATATATATATATATATATATATATGATTCACCTTCAGTTGGTCAACTAACATATACATTGGCATCCTGAAGATAAACCACTTTACGTCGAACACCGAAACTTTGACAACTTACTATGCATGCGCTGAGGAAGAACCTAGGTGCATGTAATTTAAAACATTATTTTTTTCTTGGGGCAAGCCCCTCTGTACCCCCACCCCAAATAATAATATATACTAACTCCAAGATCACACAATCCCCAGGGAAAGGGAATATTCCTCTATGTGTGGATTGTCAGTGTTGCAAACTTATTGACTGTATAAGCAACCAAATGCAGTTGATTAAACAGATGTCAATCAAGTCCTCTGTCGACCAAACCAACAAAACCCAGAAGATGAGCTCAAAAAAATTATAGATACCAAAGGAACCTATAAATCTTTCTTGAGTTATGTCAGGAGATTAAGGAATAATGCCCAACAATGCACTGAGCATTTTCTTAATAATATCACAGATTTTGTTTCCAAGGATATAGCCAATATAGCAGCAGGCAGATTTAGTGTTAACTTTAATCTCCCTATCCACATTGTTGATCCCTGAAAATTTAGTTTCTCCTGAAATCACCTTGGGACAACTCTTAGAATTCCTGTCAAAGGATTAAAACAATACTTGCATGGGACCAGAGAACATATCAAGCTGGTATTCTCCTGAGTGTCCTGTAAAATACTTAAACTGTTCAATCAACTCTTCTACACAAAGGTGGCCTCTCTACAGACCTGAGTGGTTATAGGACCATCAACCTCACCAGCCTTATATGCAAAGCCATGGAATATCTTGTAGCAGAATTCATTTATGCAGACATTGGCAATGTAACTGTTCTAGATCCCAAGGAATATAGTAAACTTCATTGATAAGGTTAGTGAGGCTGTGTACAGTGGTCACTCTGTGCTTGCTGTTTATTTTGACCTGGCCAAGGCTTCTGATACCATCACCTAGACTGGTATTACTGAGAAAGTAGACAAACGTATACCGCTCTGTTGTCTGTTGGATTGCAAATTGGCTATCCAGGCATATCACAGGTTGTGAATGTTGCTAGTACCCACTCTGAATGTAAAATTGTAACCAGTGAGCTACCACAGGAATCACCAGAGGCTCTCTCCTCTTTTACATTTATATTGCTGACATCCAAGCCAATATTCTACAAATCTGGTTAAATAAGTTTGCTGATGACCACAAGCTGTGAACTGTTTTCCATTCATCCATTGACACTAAACAGCTCCAACAACAGTTGGAATATCTACATACCTGATGTATCAAAAATGTTCTCAAAGTAAATGCAAAAAAGTGTGTGTATATCAGAGTTCAGAAAAAAATGTGCCTACCTCATGTTTTATTTGTTTCTTCATCAAACAGACATGGTCATAAGAAGCCTTGGCACGTATGTGGACAACTCTTTAGCATTTGATCATCATGTTTCCACCATAGTCAGGAAACCCTTTTAAATGTCCCAGTCATTTTCCAAGGGAATATTTTCAAGATCCAAAAGATAATCATCCTACCACTGTAATATTCCCTTATCATTCAAATGGAAAGACCGTAAAGATTTATAACCAAAATAAATAAATAAATAAATACATTGAAAAATAAAGAACTTAAATCTTTCAACTTTCAACTATCCCGGCAGACTAATATGACACTCCTTGTACTTGATGACCTACCAGATGAGCCATGAAAGGCCCAGCCCCACTTGACCTCATATTTCTTTGCAAAACCAGTGGCTCTAAAAATATATACACTAGCCCACTCAAGCCTAAAATAATTTTTTTTGTACAATTCCACTTCACACCCATACCTCCTTATAGCATCCAAAACTTTTTGGGGTCTAGCTTCTTTAATTAAATACCAGCAAACAATAGGCAGTATTAAAAAGGCCAATGAGTTATTGACAAAGGGATACTAAGATTATTAGTCTAGGATGTCCTGCAGTGAAGAAATTAATCTTTGTTTGTCACTTATTATTCATATTTTCATATTTATGTTCATATTTTCATAACTGAGAGACCTACATGTTACTGAGGTATAGGTTGCAAAACATGTTTGGGACACAGGACAATTCACTGGAAATGCTGGTTTATATATCACACTGTGCTAGACATATCGCTAGCTGTTTGTAATTATGAAAATAAGCAATATTTCCATATGTACTTAATACTTCAAAAAACAAGTGACTTAGAAATGGTGGCATGACATTAGGTGAAATCTTAGATGTTGTTGAAGAAAACTGTCTTTGATATTTGAACTGCAAGTTTCACATCTTGAGAGATATCCAATTTTATTTGTATTGCTAATTAAACAATTAACATGTTTTCTTATTTTTGTAAATATCTCAATAAACCTGCACTTATAGAGGGGTTTACTGTTATCATGTGAAAGCTTATGTGTGGCTAAAAAAAAATCTAACAATATATGTCTAGGTTGTATACTTTTCAAGGCATGGAAATTTGTGAAAGTTTAGAATTTGGGGGTTGTGTGCATAATAATGTATTACAGTATTTATAGAAAAACTACTAATGTACTGACTATTTTCACTGGAAAAATATTTCTTACTGATAGCACTGCTATTTGTACAGTTTAATAACTTTTACTGTTAAAATATTTATATTTGGTTTTCTTATGCTTTTTAAGATTATTTTTCAGAACACACTCTGGAATGTAAGATAGGTGTAGGCTGGTAGAGGTGTGACATTCCACATAGATGTTAATGAGTTGAGTTAAGGACTTAATTCTACACTGACGCATAAACAGAATACTCATTAGCTGTCATTGAGGCTAGCTTTTTTTTAATTCAAATACCCTTTATTTGTAGGACTTTCTTTGTTGTACATATTGTGCATCCATTTACGTATATACTCAGAGGAATCATTCAGTCTTTGTTCACTTGAGTTTAATAGTAATAACAGAGTGTTTACACTATAATTAGTTCAATTACATGCAATTTGTCATACATCTCTGTCTCTAAAGACATTAGGATAATACAAGTAGTTTCTTATATAATTGCACTGGTTCTAAACTATGTAGGAGATTTGAACATGTTTAATGGCCTAACATTCTAAAAGTGCTGATAATAACAAACAACAATAGCATCAGAGGAAAGAAAACAAGGTATAATTCTCTTCCAACTACATATTTGTTCTGTGTTTAGGACCTTTGTAAAGTAACTTCATCCTTCATGTCCTTGTGCCATAATTTGGGCCATTCTTCTCTGTACCTATCCTGGATCAGTTTGTGTTGAGTTTACAGGTGTTCGTAGAGTCTCATTCCATTTCTCTTCACTTGTTTCAGTTCTGTTGTTTGTAATTCCTTCATTATGTATTTCCATGGATTTGAGGTTGATCTTTTCTCTGAGTTTCTCAAAACATTTTTTTTTTGCTACTGATAACAATATGGCTATAAGAGCCCTTTTTGTATTTGGGTTGTTTTCCCTTTACCCAGCTTAACAGTATCATTGTCTTCATTTAATGATTGTCACTTTCCTAATATACTGCGTATGATATCCTGTAAGTCTTGTTTGTAGTTATGTAAGCCTTCACACTGCCCTAAAAATATGTTCCCAGGACTCCTCTTCCATTCTCTCACAACTCCAAAATCGCTCATCTGTTGATGGGAAATTTTTCTGGAGTCTATTTTTATATAAAAGAATTTATGTAGGCACTTCCATGCAAAAAGCTTAAATTTTGTATTCTTGTGGGCATATTTTGGTGCCAAGCAAATTTCCTTCCAATCCCTATCCAAGATTTATATTTCTAATCCTTGGTCCTGTGGTCCCTTTCTAATCTTCTCACCATACTGTCAATGTGACACAAGTGTCACTTTATATGCCTTTCTTATTATATTCCCATCTTCTGGTATATCATGCCTCATATCTAGAACATATTCAACCACTTCTGGCAGTTTTCTGCCATGATGTTTCCTTCTAATCTGTTTTAACTCCTCTGTCAGTCCAATATAGTTGAGATATGTGGTAAATTGAATTTATGTTGTGCTTCTCTGTAGGATAATATATAATCATTAAAAATCAACTGTTTCCAGTATCTAGGTTCCCTATTGCTCTTCTTTCATTTTTCTGCTGCTATATCTGTAGTTTGTCACCAGCTTAACTTAATTGATAGCCTATGGGCAGTATTAGTGTCTCCCAAGGTTTTATATTCTTCTGGGATGTCAGCTTCATGACTATTTGATGTACATATTTCTAGGGATAACTATAAATGTTTTTCATAGCTCTCAACCTCTTAGCACAAAAAATCTGGACAAAGCCAAAAATAACAGTGGGACAAGACCCAAAAAAACAGGGACACGTTTTAGATATTGCTCTTATAAACTTAGAAAGTTGCTGGAACAAAAGACCTTGTGTTACCATACATTTTCTGAAGGACATGAAGTCTGAAACTCAAATGCCTGTTATTATTTAGTGAATGAAGTCCTCACTAATTTGCCACAAAAATCCAGGAAATCACAAATTTGATGAGGAGCAGACCAAAAATATAAGACACAAATCTGGACATTCTGTGAAAATCTGGACAGTTAAGAGGAATGCTGTTTTTTCTATTAATCAGCTACCATAACTACATGAGATTTGTCACTACATATGGTAGAAATACTATGCATCTTTTGGACATTGTTGACAAACATTGGAATATATTGAAGTCACACACCTTATTAGAGGACCACTTGGGGGATAGTTGTTCATTTTCATATAGAAAAGGTAGGACACTGGGATCTCACTTCTCTCATTATAAGAAAATAACATCAAGGGATGATACTCCACATCAGAGGACCCTCACGGGTGAAAAACTAGTTGGATCCTATCCCTGTGGTCACTGTAGTTTCTGCAGTTACATATTTAAAACCAAAACATTCACTAGCAAGAACAGTGGACATTTATACAATATCTATTGTTTTGGTAATTGCAGTACAGATTGGATTGTATATCTTGCAACATGCACCTGTCAAGCCTTCTACATAGGTCAGACATCTAGACAGTTCAGAATTAGAATATCTGAACATCTGGGTGATATTAGGAATGCTAGGGTTACCAATGCCTTATACAGACATACACTGAATCATCCTACTGCTAAATTTTCATTTACTATTATAGACAACATTATAGGCAATTGGGCCTTTAAAACTGGATGGCATGGAATTCTTAATAACAAAGAAAGGAAATGGATAGTGAAACTTGGGAGTCTGTTTTCCCCTGGACTTAATGACAAACTATAAATATTTTCTCTATCATAATATATGTATGTGCCAGATTTATTATTGCTTGATAAATTTATTTCATACACATGCCCTTTGAATGTATATATTTACTATTTATATTTTTCTAGACAGGAAATGATGTCATACTACCTCATGGACAGAGGTATTTAATGTTGGGCTTCTCTTTTACTATGTGTTAATCTACTGATGAAAGCCATGTGTTGAAACCGGTCTAGTTTTTCAGCTTAATAAAGCTCTTACAGTTCTCTCAGCTCATCACTGGTGCTGGCGTTTTTTTTCGTTTGGTCTGACTAGCTTGGTTGCCTTGCACCAGCCGTACTTGCTAGCTTCTTCTTTGACTCATTTTATTTGGTACCTGTGAAATGTCCTCCTGGTGCAACACCTTACTTTTCCACTTTACCTGGCAACTAACACTGATGCTGCATTACTGTCAGTAGTCTAAGCTGGTGGCTTGGATGTGGCCCTATAGATCAGGCATCCCTACCCCCCCTTTAGTCTCTGGTAATAAAGGTTTCTCCTACTTGATCCTCTCTCTCTTATTGTTCCAGAAAAGATATTTTTCCTTTTTGACCAATTTCCAGATACTCTCAGGCAGATCATAGAAATAGGCTTGGCCTAGATATAGTCAGTATCATGATCTTTTATTTATTTCAGCATCTTTTTGTATCAGCAGAGTTTTGTTAGTTTTGTCAAAGGTTTATCGTTCATTTATAAAACCACATTGCTCTTTGTCTACTACCTTTGTAAGTAGTCTTGCCACAGTACAGAAATAGACAAGTACAAACTGGGCTCAACTGGAGCTTTCCCTTCTTTAAGAATTGTTGCTATAACTGCCTTATGCTATGAGGTTTGGATACCCCCCTTTAGTCTGTTATTGAATAATATTTCTCAGGTTTTACTTAATTTTGCTTTCTTTCTTTTCCAAGTCTTTATAGGAATACCATGTATCCCCAGTGTTTTGTCTGTGTTCTGTTATCACAGTGCCACAATTACCTAATTTCTACTTATTTTTAATGGATTTAGTTTATCAGACTCATCTAATATAGGCAGATTTCGCCTCTTTTAGATGTCTCCTCATTTTTTCCTACCTATTGTCTGTTTTATATCTCTTTAACATATATTTGCATAATAATCCCTAATTATCCCAAATATTAAAAAAAAAATTTTGTATGGATCCCTTTCCATTTTTTTCTATTTTCCAGATTCCTAATGTTAGTTATCAACCTTTCAATGTTTTGTTTCCTAATTCTTTGAGTTAGAAATGTTGTCATTCTAGCATTTCAGTCAAGATGTTATCAAAAGTTAAAAATACTGCATTGACGGGTCCTGACAATATCCCTGGATGCATATTAAATAGCATGAAGTATGATTTAGTCATACCCCTAACAACACTGTTCAATTTCAGTCTCTATACAGGTTTTGTACCAAGCAACTGGAGAACAGCTGCAGTCATTTCTCTGAATAAGGGAGGTACTTCCATAGACCCAGGCAATTACAGACCCATAAATCTGACCAGTCTCATATGCAAAGTCATGGAAAGACTTATCATGGAATTAATCAGTCAGGACGTAGGGAACTTCCAGCACTGGATCTGTCTCAGTTTGGATTCATCAAGGGCAGGTCATGCTTACATAGCCTGGTGGATTTTTTTGAAAAGGTCACTAAAGCAACGGATGAAGAAAAAATAGTACAGACCTCATACCTCGACCTGGGCAAAGCTTTAGACACAATTTCCCACTCAGACATAGTCAAAACGTTACGTAAACTGGGAATAAAGTCCTATGTTACCCACTGGATTACCAACTGGCTCATAGATAGGACTCAGATAATTAAAACAGGGAAAGATACCTCTATAAAGAGATCAGCCACCAACAAAGTTCCTCAGGCTTTAGTGCTGGGATCTCTCCTGTTTGGCATCTACTTTCCTGAAGTAAAAGCCAATACCAAAGAGCTCTGTCTGACTAAGTTTGCAGATGACTGCAAGCTAGGTGCAGACATGGAATCCCCAAATGACTTACCCATCCTAGAAGAAGGTTTGCCTGAAATAAATAACTGGTGCCAAAATCATGGACCGAAACTAAATGCCAAAAAATGCATTATTGTTTCCTTTGGGGAGTCAGCTACCCCAGGAAAACACTGCATTGATAATATGCCTCTTAGAGTTGACCCAGTTGTTCAGTATTTGGGAACTTATGTGGACAGTGATCTAACATTTGACCAACATGTGTCTATTGTAAGAAATTATTTCTGTATTGCCTAGCTTATAAACAAAGGGTTGTGTCAAGATCTAGGGATGTCATTGTCCCCCCTTCACTCAGCCCTCATTAGACCAATCATTGACTCTTTAGCATGTGTCTGTCCAGACACATGCAACAACTGGAATGCTCATAGTGATACCTTACTCAAAGGATACAAGGCTGAAACAACATGTCTTACATGAACCAACTCAAAGCCTTGCCACTATACTTGGTATCCTACAGACTGCTAAGAGGTGACCTGTGTCTGGCATGCGAGGCATCCCCAACCTATTACTGATGGATTTACTGCACATCAGCAAGTCAAATGGCATCAGAAATACTTGGTCTAGCATTCTAAATCTCTTCTGCAGCACAGATACAATGATTTGGACAGACAGGTATATTTTATAGAGGATATTGCCTCTATGGAACAAACTCCCCATCCACATAAAACAAAGTTCATCCATGTCCATTTTCAAGTGCAACTTAGATCTATAGATGGGAAAAAGAAAATTTACCCCAGGACTGCCCTCTGTACTACTAATAGACAGATGCAGCTCCTAAGTGTTTTATCCCATGCATGAGCCCCCTCAAATTATCTATGGTATGATCCCAGTTATTCTGATTATGAGTAATATATAATGATGACCATGGGATGGATAAGGTCGATCTATAACCAAATGGGATAGGTTATTTCCAGCACAAAAAGGCAAACTGGCTAGGCTTAAAATGTTCCCCAAGGGTGGCTAGCCTAGTATTTACCTATGAAGATACCAGGCCTTTACTGTTTGTTCACTGAGCACATTTATCACTTCCAGATGTTCATGCCTTGCTTCTTTCAGCACATTGTTCAAAGTTTCTGTATCTATTAATCTCTTTTCCTGTTGTAACCTTGCTGCATCCATTAATGAGTTTATTCATTCCAAGTGTATCTAGGCTTTAATTCTGTTAGAGCTTTCATTCTGAGTTTACAGAAGTGCCACTCTTTCACAAATTCCTTGCCCCCTTACCACCACCTGACAGCATATTGCAGTGTTGTATCCACCCATTCTCAGAAGCTTTTCTGTTTCATGAAATATGTAGACAAATGTCAATGAGCTACCCAGTGTGTCCTTTGACTGAGTCTTATTCTGACTTGAACTGGGGCATGATCTGCAATGGCTATTTGATGTGTATCCAGTCTACATACCAGGTTGCTATTTTCCTTTGTAATATATGCTCTGCCTAATGGTGAATGAGTTCTCTGTGTATGGGAATAGTATGTTCACTCCCAGTGACAACCTCCTTATTACTGATTACATCCCAGTCTCCCACTAAGAAGAGAATCCATTCATGAAAGGAAATTATTTCTGCCATTACTTGCTTAGTCACTTGTAATGAGGTCTTAGGGGCATAAATATATTGTTACAAGTATTATTTTTAATCCCATGCAATGTCCTCTTATTCCTATAAATCTACCTTGCCTATCTTTCCTTTCTTTTTTGATGTTAAGCTCAGTTCCTTTTCTTACTAGCATTATTATCCCTCTTCTCCTATCCATTTCCAAACATTCATCAAAATTATTGCATTTGCTTTCTTTAATTAACATTTGTGCTGTATGTCATTTCAAATTTGTCTCCTGCAGCATTGCTATGGAAGCCTCACCCTTTGTGAAATACATTAAAATGGCTTTCTTTTTAGCTTTGTCAAGCAGCCCATGCCATTCCATGAAATGATACTTATTCTGACCATTTAAAACAGTTGCTCTTATTTTTCCATTGTCATCCATTCCCAGCATATTTATTGCATAGTAGCTATTTAGCTGTAGTTGCCCAGTCCCATGAGTTTACCCAAGGCAGACATAGTCAACTTACACTGCATATTTAGGCACATTGAGTCTTTTGGTAACCAAATAAAATAAAACCTCCTCATATCTTGCACCAACCTTTCCCAACTACATGCAATGAAGTTAGCACCCAACGCTCTCTCTGTTTTTAAAGCTACAGTAATCGAAGCAAGTATGTGGTATACCTCTGACTTTCACAGCTTTACTGCTTTACATTCAAGAAGACATTTTACATCTGATCCCTATGGATATCCAAAGGTGCTACATACTGATTATGTATTTCGGTTATCTAACTGGGGACAATACATTGTAATGTATCTCCAAGTTTTAACTCAGCTTTCAGTAAATGCTGTCCTAGTCATTTTCACATAAGGGCATGATGAACAAACTTGCCATTTTGTCATTACCTTCTAAAAATACTCAACCTTCTTATCTCCCTGAAAACAATTTACATTTACCAGGATTCCAGCTAACAGTTCACATTTACATAGAAATTATGTTCATTCCATTTATTTATGAAAGTATTATATGCCAAGTCTCCCGAGGGGCTTGAGGACTAACGTCATGCTTCATGGCATTTTTCCTTTGCAGTAGAGGAAGTAAGAGACTGTCTTACCTTTAGACCGAGTTCACTGCTGCTTTATCTTGTAGTTTTCTTCTTGAACATGAGGAAGAGCTCGGCTGGAAGTCTTTCTCCATCCTTACTTGACAAGGTGCTCTTCACCTCCATTACTGAGGGGGTTATTTCCTTTCCTAATGGTTCAGTTCCTTAGATCTTGTTTTCAAGTCCAGCATGGCAAGAGCAGCATCTTCCTAGGTTTTTACTCCAAGGGGATAAAGGAGCCTAAATCTCAGTTGTATCTCCCTGCACTTACATATACTTGGCATAAATGCGTTTCTTTTGGCTCATGTGGCAGCTAGGTAGTCATTGTCTACGAACATACTCTGTTCATCAATCTTCAGAATATTACCTCATATCTATAGTTTGGAAGAAAAAACAGCCAAATAGCATCCAAAAGCCCAATTGAAATAAGGCAATAAAAAATAGTAATAAACAGGGAGGATGTCACAGCTAAAAATGCAGTTTAATAAATAAAATAAAACAGAAGATAAGCACTTTCTCATAGAGTACGCTTCATCAGATCCATGTACAAATAAAATAACACAACTCATTTAAAACATTGTAACAACCAGTCATAAAAAGACAACATGTGAACCATCCAATGAAATCACCAATTCAGTTCACACCCTCTAAGGGCTGGTTTTAAACAAACATTAGCATTAATGTCTGGATACTTTTCAGCCTGCAATCTCAGTATCCATTGTAATTCAGCCTGTTCTAAATGATTATCAAGATCACCTCCCATAATCATTTCATTCATGTACTGTAGCACCTTGAAAGTGAATTTATGACTGGCTTTCTCTTAAAAACATGTTTGGCTCAGGCATTCTTTAAATTCTTAATCCTAATATCATATAAATGCCTCATTAGTCTATTTTTGAACCTCTTAGCAGTTTTCCCCACATAGAAACAGGGACAAATGTCACACATTGCTAAATAAACCACATGTGCGGTAGAATGGTCTGCGTAATGTTTGGGTTTAAAGATAAAATTCAAGCATGGATGCTAAAAAGTCTGTTGTTTAGATATCACAGAACAAGCTGTACAGACCCGGCATGGATATGTACCTAATCTACTCACTCTGGGTGTCCTCTGTGGTCTACAATTACAAAGTAAATCTTTAATATCACTACAATTCTTAAATGTAAAACTTGGCATATATTCAACAATGTCAGACGTTTGCTTATCAGTGGTCAAAGGCCAGCAATTCTTATGTATAATATCACATATTAGATCCACATTATTAGTGTACTTAGTGATAAACTTAATTTTTCTACAGTTACAAATCTCTTGA
Organism: Protopterus annectens; assembly: GCF_019279795.1. NCBI lineage: Eukaryota > Metazoa > Chordata > Ceratodontiformes > Protopteridae > Protopterus > Protopterus annectens. The sequence continues at coordinate 1,093,296,284 of NC_056731.1, read as the reverse complement.
AACCGAACATCCAGTAATTTCTCATTGTTACATAACTGACAGAGTTTAGCTATTATGTTCCTCCTTCTTACTATATCCTCTCTAATCCTATCTATCCATGCTTTATTATAACCTCTGTCTAAAAATTGCTCAAACAATGGGTCCATAATGCTGAGAAAGTCCTCATCCCTGGTACATAACTTGGATGCTCTAGTAAACTGACTCTTAACAATATTAGGAAAAATATGTCTTGGATGCATGCTGCCATGTAATAGCAGCTAATTCCTCCAACATTCTTTACAATATAGGGTGGTAATAATATCCCCTGAGGAAACCCTCTTAAGCTGCATGTCCAAAAAAATCTATCTTATATTTGGAGGCATTTAAAGTAAATTTAAGAAAATCTGTGGTGGATTCTAAATGTGCAACAAATCTATGTAATAACAGTTCTCCACCTGACCACAGTAGAAAAACATCAGCCACAAAACATTGGTAAAACATAAAGTTTAGTGAATAGACATTATTGCTAAAAACACATGTATCCTGCCAATTATGCATAATGAGATTTGCATATGAATTTACACAAGGGGTGCCCATAGCGAAACCTTACTTCTTTAAATAAAAATCTCTGTCAAAAATAAAAACATTGTTTTCCAAGATTAATTCTAACAAACTACAAATGAGCTTCACTAAGTCAACACTATAATCACTTTTCACAGTTAAAACATTTCTGATTGCTTCTATCCCATAATAATTGGGAATAGAAGTGAAAAGATTCTTTACATCTACAGTCACCAGTAAGCAATCAGAAAAATTTTCAACTGTCCTAATATAATCATTCAGTGATTGGTGTCCTTTAGTACAGTTGGTACTTATGACAAGACCTGCTTCAATTTCTCTTCAACATATATCGATAGGGGCTCAGTAGCCCAACCACCACCAGCAAGAATGCGACACATAGGTGGGTTAAAAAATCTTTATGAATCTTAGGCAGGCCTTTTATTATAGGTATTATGGGATGTTCAACATGTAAAAACTGATATAAAAAATCATCCGTAAGTCTACACATTAACAAATCATACAAAGTATTATGGGTATGATTCAACAGTTTCTGAATAGTCAATTTATCCACCTTAACATAAGTCACATCTTCATTTAGCATTAATTGCATGGTACTAGAATAATCTACCATGTTCATAATAACAACAGCACCTCCTTTGTCTGCCAGTCTAATGCAGATGTCCCAATTGTACATTAACTTCTCCAAAGCCTGTCTTTCGGACTTATTTAAATTATAACAACTTTTTTATGAGGAGTGTTCAACAAACAACATATATCCTCCTCACATATCTGGACAAGCAAATCTACATTAGGAGGCAACTGAGGGTTAAAAACACTTGGTTTCATGAAATCTGTGCCAGGTCTAGTCTGTTGGTTGCCACCCCTATAATGCCTTTTTAGGCAATATTCAAATGACAAATTCACCATCGTAATAGGTATAAGCAAGCAAAATCTGAGGGTAATGCTACTCAATGCTAGAAGTCTAAACCTCAAAATGCACTCACTCAAGGCACTCCTTGAAATGGAGAACATCGACAACTGTGCAGTGACAGAGACCTGGTTCAAGGCTCCAGAGAGCACCCCTGCATTGCCACGCTATAATTCATACCACACCTTTCGGCCACCTAACTTGGACCGAAGCAGTAAAGGCAGAGGTGTGTCAATATTCATTAAGGATATCCACACTTCCAGGCTAGTTGCTCAGCATAATGCATCTGAGATTATCCAAGTGCAACTAACTCTGGGCAAGACCGCAATGCAAATTGTAGCTTCCTACAGACCCCCAACATGCCCCAGGATTCCCACTCCTCATTTTTTGATACACTGGAAAATATTAGGGTACAACCTAACACCATAATAATGGGTGATTTCAACTACCCCACCATTAACTGGGAAAACTACTTATGTACCAACTCTTGTGCTCAACATTTTCTGGAATTCATAAATTCTAATGCCTTGGATCAACTTATCCACACCCCCACCAGGGGCAACAATATCCTAGACCTGGTCATTACCAACATGGGCAACCGATGTTCCACATCAGAGGTCAATTCCTCGTTGGTCAGATCCGACCACAAGCAAATCACCCTAGACATCCACATCCCAGCCCCACCCCCCCATTAGGGAAACCACCGTAAAACATTTCTCCAAATCCAACTTCACGCTTCTTAAGACAGAAGTGGCAAACTTCACGACACCCATGCTGACAGACAGAAGAGGTACGACTGGTGAAGCCTATACAATTGCACTTTATAACCACTTACACGAGTGCATGGATCGTGCAATTCCTAACAGAACCAAGATGCTATCCTCCAAAAAAAGGAAGCTAATCTGGTGATCCCCTGCTATAAACAAACTCTACAACAGAAGAAAGAAACTGTTGCAAAAATGAGTAAAATCCCATGATTGGAGGAACTCCATGGTCAGCCTCAGTAAGAAGCTGAGATCCCTCATAAAATCCTCCAAAGCTAGTTACAAAAACCAAATTGCCACTGATTCTAAAGACAACCACAAAGCATTCTATAGCTATGTCAAGAAACTCAATGGCAACACTCAGATCTGCTCTGAGTTACAGCACAATGGCACTAAATATACAGAACCAACTGATATTGCCAACATCCTGGCAGATAGGTTCAGTGCTAACTTTACCCCTCTCTCATCCCCTAAAGGGCTCATCTCTATACCGGAATAATGCAAAGTACCTGTAATCACAATTGCACAGGTAAAAAACACACTCTCCAAAGCCAAGAACACAGCATCCATGGGACCTGACAACATCCCAGGCTGTGTTCTACATGAACTACAGAATGAACTGGCACCCCACCTAAGTACCACGTTCAATCATAGCCTCATGTCAGGCTTTGTGCCCTCTGAATGGCGCACAGCAATGGTTATCCCACTCCACAAAGAGGGAGCCACCACGGACCCCAGGAACTACAGCCCCATTAGCCTGATGAGCCTGGTCTGCAAGACTATGGAGCGTATCATCATGTAACTTATAAACAATGACATTCGTAATCTCCAAACTCTGGGCCCTACCCAGTTTGGGTTTGTAAAAGGCAGAACATGTCTCCTAAACCTGATAGACTTCTTTGAAGCGGTTACCAAAGCTGTAGATGAGGGTAAGGTGGTACACACAGCCTATCTAGATCTCGCCAAGGGTTTCAACACTATCCCCCACTCTGGAATTATAGACAAACTCATTAAACTAGGTATAAATCCCTATGTCACAAGATGGGTTGCCAACTGGCTCACTGACCGAACCCACACTGTGAAAGTAGCAGACTCTAAATCCAGCTTCAGACCAGTGACAAGTGAAGTACCACAGGGTTCAGTCCTAGGTCCTCTCCTGTTTGCTATCTACTTCTCTGAAGTACAGGCTAACACAGAAGGTCTTTGGCTAACAAAGTTTGCAGATGACTGAAAACTAGAAGCCATAATCAAATCTCCCAACGATGTGGACATCCTACAAAAGGGCCTCACTGAGACAGATGCCTGGTGTCAAAGCCATGGCCTCAAGCTCAATGCCAAACAGTGCATTGTCATCCCTTTTGGTAAAAATTCTGTACGCATGAACTACCACACAGGCGGTAGTCTACTTAACACCGAAAGTGTGATAAGAGACCTTGGGACACAGGTGGACAGTAGTCTCTCCTTTGATAATCACATTGCCACAGTAGTCCGGAAATCCTTCTACATGGCACACCTCATCACAAAAGGTTTCTCATCCAGGAAAAAAGAGGTAATTGTTCCCCTCTACTCATCACTCATTAGACCCATTATAGAGTACAACACCCCTTTTGGTATGTACATCACAAGACATCTACAACAACTGGAAAGGCCACAGAAATACCTTACAAAGCGGATTACCGGCCTCAAACAGATGCCCTACGCAGAACATCTCAAAAAACACCAGTTTTACTCTGTCGCATATTGCCTACTCAGAGGCGATCTCTGCCTAACATACAAAGCTATGTCAAACCCAAAGCTGTTGGACATGCTCCACATAAAGAAATCCCAATCCCTCTGAGCGACATGCTCTATGGACCTAAACCTTGTCACCACAATAAACAGAAAATGCTGGAGGGATAGATTCCTGTCTCAGAGACTTCCCATACTCTGGAACAAGCTACCTATCTATATCAAACAAAGCTCCTCATTAGCACTCTTCAAAAAAAATCTTGATGATTGGATGGAAGATAGGAAATTCACCCCGGGGATCACTTCTGTGGCTCTGCTTGACAGGGGCACAGGAAAATCATTTTCCTGGGTGGCAAAAGCCAGGGTACCATTTGGCTAGGCTTATATAGGCCCTAGGGCCAATAGCTTAATACCTACCTATGAACCTATGAACCTATAACTTTAAAGAAATATTACGAGCAAACATGCGTAGATCTAATACTTTGATCGATGTAGTTGGAATATAAGACAATCCCTTATTTAAAACAGATAGTTTCTCAGCGTTCAATTCATAAGATGATAAGTTAACCACCAGACTGTTCAGCGATGAGTTTTCCTGGTGTCTGGAAGCCCTTCTGCTGAGAGTTTCCTTTTCTGCCGCCCTCTGCTGATAGAATGTGGTTTCACATTTGATTTCATTCTGACTGATAGAGGTAAAAAGTCCATGTTACATAAAGAAGGAATCTTAGGTTGTGCCCCAGTTTTCTCATACATCATACCTTCTTGATTCAACAGAGGGATCATAGTCTTGGTGGAGACTGTTTCATTACTTTTCTCCACTTCAGTTGATGACCGGTCAACAATGTTTTTCTCAATAGTGACCGTATCATGTCCTAATTGTGTAGATGTCATACTCAAAGGCGGTGTGTCATATGAGCTGGATACAGCCACAGTCTGCTTGGGCAATACAAAAATATGCCCCAAATGAAAGTCCTTAAAGTCCCTCTCCAGCTTTTTATGTTTGCTCTGCTGCTGTTTTAATTCATAGATTGCTATATTTGAAAAAAAAAAAAACTTCTCTAGCATGTGAAGGTATTTATTGCCCTCGAATTGATGCATGAAATCTCTTTATAGTATCTCCACATTGAGTTAATTCATCCTCTATAGGTTTAAAATATTCCAGCAACAATTTAACATAGCTAAAACTAAGCTCAATATTCAACTGCTGCCACCTCTTTAACAAATTGGGGTGTGCATCTCCATAAGTAGGCATGCATAACACTCACATACACTTTTAAAATGGAGGCGTTGCCACTGCAATCTTTTCAATTTATGCAGATTATACTCCAATAGTGGCAAGCAAAAAGTCACTGTAGTCATTAGGAGTCTGTTGTAGTTCACTGTCCATACCTTCAAGTACAATACTAAACCAGGGCGAATCTTCTTCAACAATCTCTTCTCTGACTTAATGCAAGGTGGATTATAGTCCAATTCCACTGATGTGCTTTCAGCCATGTGGTACCATGAGTTGTTAGCAACATGAAATATCAAATGGAAGAAAAAAAAAACAGTCAAACAGCGCACAAAATCCCAAGTTGGAGATAAGGCAATAAAAAATAGTAGTAAACAGAGAGACTGCCAACCCAGCCACTGGGGATGCACAAGCCAGTGCATTTCTTTGTGCCGGTCCCAGGCCTGGATAAATGGGGAGGGTTGCGTCAAGAATGGCATCCAGCGTAAAATTTTGCCAAATCATATATGCAGACAGTACAGAAATACACACCAGATTGGTTGAGGCCCGGGTTAACAATGACCGCCACCAGTACTGTTGGCCAACAGGGTGCTGGCAGAAATTGGGCTACTGTTGGCCGAAGGAGGAGAAGAGGGGGGAAGGCATGCCCAAAGGCAGGTAAAGGCTAGGACTGTGATAGTGAGTGTCAGAACTTTGAATGTTGGCAGTATGACTGGTATAGGGAGAGAGCTAGCTGATATGATGGACCGAAGGAAGATTGGTATATTGTGTGTGCAAGAGACCAGATGGAACAGGAGCAAGGCTAGGTGTATCAGAGGTGGTTTCAAATTGTTTTATCATGGTGTGGATGGGAGGAGAAACGGTGTATGCATTATCCTGAAGGAACAGTATGCTAAGAGTGTTTTGGAGGTGAAAAGAGTGTCGGATAGAGTGATGTTTATGAAGCTGGAAATTGATGGTGTAATGATGAATGTTGTTAGTGCATATGCTCCACAAGTTGGGTGTGCGATGAATGAGAAAGAAAGATTTTGGAGTGAGTTGGATGAAGTGGTGAAGACTGCACCTAAGGGTGAGAGACTGGTGATTGGAGCAGATTTCAATGGGCATGTTGGTGAAGGGAATAGAGGGGATGAGGAAGTGATGGGTAGGTATGGTGTTAAGCAAAGGAATGCAGAAGGTCAGATGGTAGTGGATTTTGCAAAAGGATGGACATGGCTGTGATGAATACATATTTTAACAAGAGGGAGGAGCATAGGGTGACATACAAGAGTGAAGGAAGATGCACACAGGTGGATTATATCTTATGTAGAAGGGCCCAGTCTGAAGGAGATTGGAGACTGTAAAGTGGTGGCAGGGGAAAGTGTAGTTAGGTAGCATAGGATGGTGGTTTGTAGGATGACATTCGTGATCAAGAAGAGGAGGATGAGTGTTAGGGCAGCACCAAGGATCAAATGGTGGAAATTGAAAAAGGGTAATTGTGAGGTGATGTTCAGGGAAGAGTTAAGACAGGCATTGGGTGGCAGTGAAGAGTTACTGAATAACTGGGTAACTACAGCAGAGATTGTACGATAGATGGCTAGAAAGGTGCTTGGTGTGACATCTGGAAAGAGGAAGGGGGATAAGGAGACCTGGTGGCGGAATGAAGAAGTACAGGAGAGTATACAGAGAAAGACATTGGTGAAGAAGAAGTGGGATTGTCAAAGAGATGAAGAAAGTAGAGAAGAGTATAAGGAGATGAGGTGCATGGCAAAGAGAGAGGTGGCGAAGGCTAAGGCGTATGAAGAGTTGTATAAAAGGTTGGACACTAAGGAGGGAGAAAAGGACCTGTACTGATTGGCTAGACAGAGAATCCGAGCTAGTAAAGATGTGCAGCAGGTAAGGGTGATAAAGGATAATGAGGGAAACGTACTCACAAGCCTGGAGAGTGTGTTGAGCAGATGGAAAGAGTACTTTGAGGGGTTGATGAATGAAGAGAATGAGAGGGAGAGAAGGTTGGATGATGTGCAGATAGCGAATCATGAAGTGCAGTGGATTAGCAAGGAGGAAGTAAGGATAGCTATGAAGAGGATGAAGAACGGAAAGGCTGTTGGTCCAGATGACATACCTGTGGAAGCTTGGAGGTGTTTAGGTGAAATGGCGGTGGAGTTTTTAACTAGATTGTTTAATGAAATCTTGGAAAGTGAGAGGATGCCTGAGGAATGGAGAAAAAGTGTTTTGGTACCGATTTTTAAGAATAAGGGTGATGTGCAGAGCTGTAGTAACTACAGAGAGATTAAACTGATCAGTCACAACATGAAGTTATGGGAAAGAGTAGTGGAAGCTAGGTTAAGAAGGGAGGTGATGATTAGTGATCAGCAGTATGGTTTCATGCCAGGAAAGAGCACTACAGATGCGATGTTTGCTCTTAGAGTGTTGATGGAGAAGTACAGAGAAGGTCAGAAGGAGTTGCATTGTGTCTTTGTGGATTTAGAGAAAGTGTATGACAGGGTGCCTAGAAAGAGTTGTGGTATTGTATGAGGAAGTCGGGAGTGTCAGAGAAGTATGTAAGAGTGGTACAGGATATGTATGAGGGTAGTGTGACAGCAGTGAGGTCTGTGGTGGGAGTGACAGATGCGTTTAAGGTGGAGGTGGGATTACATCAAGGATCAGCTCTGAGGCCTTTCTTATTTGCAATGGTGATGGACAGGTTGACAGATGAGATCAGACAGGAGTCCCCGTGGGCTATGATGTTTGCAGATGACATTGTGATTTATAGTGAGAGTAGGGAACAGGTGGAGGAGACCCTGGAGAGATGGAGATATGCACTAGAGAGAAGAGGAATGAAGGTCATCAGGACTAAGACAGAATATATGTGTGTGAATGGGAGGATATAGGAATGGTGAGGATGCAGGGAGTAGAGGTGGCGAAGGTGGATGAGTTTAAGTACTTGGGATCAACAGTTCAGAGTAATGGTGAGTGTGGAAGAGAGGTGAAGAAGAGAGTACAGGCAGGATGGAGTGGGTGGAGAAGAGTGTCAGGAGTGATTTGTGACAGACTAGTACCAGTAAGAGTGAAAGGAAAGGTTAACAATAGGGTAGTGAGACCAGCTATGTTATATGGGTTGGAGACAGTGGCACTGACAAAAAGGCAGAAATCAGAGCTTGACATGGCAGAGTTGAAGATGTTAAGATTTGCACTGGGTGTGACGAGGATGGACAGGATTAGGAATAAGTATATTAGAGGGTCAGCCCAGGTTGGAAGGTTTGGAGACAAAGCCAGAGAGGCAAGATTATGTTGGTTTGGACATGTGCTGAGAAGGGATGCAGAGTATATTGGGAAAAATATGCTAAGGATGAAGCTGCCAGGTAACAGGAAAAGAGGGAGGCTAAAGATAAGGTTTATGGATGTGGTGAGAGAGGAGATGCAGGTGGTTGGTGTGACAGAGCAAGATGCAGAGGACAGGAAGAAATGGACACAGTTGATCTGTGTGGTGACCCCTAACGGGAACAGCCGAAAGAAGAAGAAGAAGAAGTAACCAGAGAGACTGCCACTGCTAAATATGCACTTTAATAAATAAAATAGAACAGAAGATAAGCACTTTTGCATAGAGTATGCTTCATCAGATCCATGTACAAATAAAATAAAAAAACTCATTTAAAACATTATAACAACCAATCATAAAAAGACAACATGTGGACCATCCGGTCAATTTACCGATTCAATTTACGCCCTTCTGTTCCCAATGATTATGGGATAGAAGCGATCAGAAATGTTTTAATTGTGAAAAGTGATTATAGTGTTGACTTAGTGGAGCTCATTTGTACTTTGTTAGAATTAATCTTGGAAAACAATGTTTTTATTTTTGACAGAGATTTTTATTTACAGATTGGGGCATTGCTATGGGCACTCCATGTGCACATTCATATGCAAATCTCATTATGTATAATTGGGAGGATACATGTGTTTTTAACAATAATGTTTATCAGCGTTTTGTGGATGATGTTTTTCTGTTGTGGTCGGGTGGAGAATTTTTATTAATAGATTTGTTGCACATTTAAAATCCACCACAGATTTTCTTAAATTTACTTTAAATGCCTCCAAATGTAAGATAGATATTTTGGATGTGCGGCTTAAGAGGTTCCCCTCGGGGGATATTATTACCACCCTATATGTCAAAGGAAAAAACTTCAAAGACCAATTCACATAAGGTTCAGGTATGGCACCTTTTATTACTTGCAGCAAGGAGACAAAAACATGCACATACAGGATGTTGCCTAATTACTAACAGGCAGTATGCTTCTCTTATACTGTTCTATAAAATGTTACTTTATATGGTTGACTTAGTTAGACACAGCTTTCTGTATTGTTCTACAGTAAATGTTACTCAGATTTCCTGCTGACATGTTCAGATTTGAAACTCACTATATGTTACATAGAAAATGTTACTTGGATTTCCTGCTGACATGACTGGATTTATGAAAAACATTTGAGAAAAACAACCTGACCTTGGGGGCTGTATTTTCTTTAGCCCACTGTAAGCTTCTATTGTGCAGCTCTAATACATATGTTACATTTCAAGGTACTTTTCTAGCTTAGGTACAAGTAAATGTTGATTGCAGTTCATATTTTCAAACAGCCTTTGTCTTCATTATCAATAGCTTCTGCAGCTGTGTATTTTCTCATAGCATAAGCGGAAAATCAATAACTCTTTGTTTAAATCTCATGACATTAGTAGAAGTGAAACATCTATTATTATTTCCCCGACACTAGCAGAAATTGAATGCTTCCCTGTAAATTTCCAAAGCATAAGCAAAGATCATAACTGCGCATATTTCATGACATTACAAGATTGGAATGCTTCTGCAGTTCGGACAGATTTATGCAGTGTGAGATAGAATAAATGTGTTAACCCTTTTTAAACCTCGAATGCACTAAGCATATTACTAATACATATTTTTCTAACATTTCCCCCCTTTTAATACTTAATTCTACTTTCAAAATAAGCATAAACAGTTTTTCTTCCCCTAACCTCTTCCTACTCAGGATTTGCAGTTAAGAGAGTCATTCAGTTTAAACTTATGAAAGCATTTTCAGTTTTTCAACAGTTCTTCAAATTCAGCACCTTGATATAAGGTTTCTGAAACTGACATGTCTATAAAGTCTTTAATCAGTCCTTTCATGCAGGGGATGCAGCAGCAACCACATACCCCCAGTAGGATCATTCCTACACAGATGGCAATCAGAATGTTCATTAGGATACTGCCCCACCCCTAAACAATCTCTGGAAAAAGTCCGTCAATGGATTTGGTCCTGGTTTGGTCATGGCCGACACTTGCTGAATTACCTTGAGGTGATTGTCTATCTCGTGTTTATGGTCAGGAATATACGAACAGCACTCCGCTTGGATTAAAGCGCAAGTACCTCCTCTCGCCACTAGGGTGAAGTCAAGAGCCATGCGGTTTTGAAGCACTACAGTTCTCATGGCATTCAGTTCATCAGTCACCAATTCTAGAGCGGAAAAGGTTGCATTGCTCATTACTTCGAGAAGTTCAGATAGTTTTCTCAGCTGCCAGATCGATTTTACTGCTCCATATGCTGGTAATATGCCTGCCCACGATATAACAGAATCACTCAAGTCCATGTGTGTCAGTCCATCACCCACAGCATGATGATTTTTCCAGGGTGCATCGATTTGTCCTACTGGATTGACAGGCTTCTTGACGGCTTCTCGATCATTTTGAATTTTTCCTCGAGGTAAAACTGCTGTGTGTCATATGGCCGGAACCAGGTATCCAAAAAACAACTGCCAGACCAATTCTCAGGTAACCACTTGTATGCTTTTCTACCACATACAAAATAACAGTCTTCTACTTTAGTAGTAACTTTACTATGAATATACACTTGTCCTGCGTGAAACATTTTTCTGTCAATTATAGACAGTTGTTTATAGAGAACAGAATCATGTCTTACTTCCTCAATTGTTTTGTGCATCAATTTAAAAAATGAATCATAGTTTGTATTACAATAAAAACCTGTGTTATTAGCTTTAGTATAGCATCTATAAGGAACAGTCACATTGCAATTGCTCCAGCCCGCCTGAACTGTATCATTTTTGCAAAAACACACAGTTTCCTTTTGTTGAACAGACAAGTGCAATGCTATTTTATCTTGTGCTGTAATAGTTGATGTATCATGAACCAAGTTTTCCCAGGTCTCGTTGACTCCTAGGGGGACTGAAGTTAACAATAACCCCCCGTATGCTGTTGGCAAAGCTGTGCAAACCCAGCAATTCAAAACATTGAAAGTCTCAGCATACACATATTTGATTGCCTGGTAAGTATTGAAGTTTGGGTGCCAGTCTATGTGCAACTCTTCACGTTTATTCAGTTCAGTTTGTGTGGCTGGGAAAGGGAATGGCCACAACAAAAAGATTATTGTCACTAGTATAGTTAACAGGATGATTATGCAATACTTCTGAGGAAATGGTTGTTCTGCATTCCTATTTTCTCCAACTCTTCCAAGTAGTTTTATTTGGATTTCTCTAGATTCTATCATTTTTGCTTTTATCATGTGATCTTACTCTCTGCCCTAATAGGACCTTCAGCACCGATGGTTTCTTCACTGGGGTTGAGATGGATCAGCCCTATTGATCTGACCCCCCTTTGTAGCCAGACTTTGTGCTGAGGGCCCCGATGGAGAGGTAAGATTTTTGTCCAGTTCAAAGTTCTTAACTAGTTTGCAGTGTGTCAGGTGAATCCACGAGGCTCGCTCTGTGATTTTGACTGCAGTGGGTGTCGAAAGAAGCACCTGGTATGGACCTTCCCACCTTGGTGACGTCCAATTCCTCTTTTTAATGGTTTTCACCCAGATCCAATCCCCAGGGATCACTGCCACTTCCGATATTTCGGTTTGTTCTTTATCTGAAACAGAATTTGACTGCAACAGATGTTTAGAATTCAACAAATTTCTCATATATTCGGCTAGTGTACAGTCAGCTTCCTGGTCTGCGGGTATGAGAGGTTTCCACTGGGGTATTAATAAGTCCTTCCAAATAGTTTTTCAAAAGGAGTCAATCCTTTTGCAGTCGGAACAGTTCTCATGCTCAACAGTGCCAGGGGCAGACAGTACACCCAATTCTTTTCTGTTTCTGCTATTAATTTTCTTAACTTATTCTTTAAAATTCCATTATGCCTCTCAACTAGCCCTGCAGATTGCGGATGGTATGCACAATGATTTTTTAAAGAAATACCAAAATGCTTACTTAACTGTTGTATGGTTTGATTTACAAATTGTGTACCGTTGTCACTGTAGATCCTTTCTGGAATGCCGAATTTAGGGATGATTTCTTTAACAAGGACTTTCGCTACCGTAGCTGCGTCTGGATTTTTGGTTGGAAAGGCTTCCACCCATCTGGAAAACATATCTACAATGACAAGACAATACTTCTTATTTTCACATTTGTTCAATTCTATGAAATCCATACAGATAGTATGAAACGGATATGGTGGTGTAGGGAAACTCCCTTGCTTGGGCTTTAACGCCCCTTGTGCATGATGTTTGTTACAAATTTGGCACATCAAACAAAATTTTTTAGAATAGTTTGTAAAACCATATGTTGTGAACACTCGGTTCACCAGCTGTACCATCCCCCCTGTTGAGACATGGCATTGCCCATGGCTCAACAAAGCTGCATATCTAAACAAATTAGCTGGTAGTATCGGTTTCCCTTCTTTAGAGATGTACAGCCCCTTTTCGAGAATTGCTCCTCGTTTTACCCATCTTTGTTTTTCAGCTTGCGTAGTGAGTGTCTGCATTGTCTTTAACATTTCTAAGTCTAAAATCTCAGAGGGTTGTAGTTCCTCATTTAAAAGAAATACTTCTGAAGCTGCTTGTTTTGCAGCTGTATCAGCTCTCACATTACCTTTTGAAATCCTATCTTGTTGCTTGGTATGAGCTGTGCATTTACAAATAGCTACTTTCTGAGGTAACTGAATAGATTCTAAAAGATCTAGAATAAACTGTGCATGATTGATAGGTTTGCCAGTAGATGTTATCATTCCTTGTTTTTTCCACTGTTGCGCAAAAACATGTACAGTAGAAAAAGCATACTGGCTGTCAGTAAAAATGTTTACACATTTACCCTTTGCTAAGATACATGCCCGTGTCAAGGCAATCAATTCTGCTGCCTGTACAGATAGGTTGTGTGGTAAAGGTTTTGCTTCTATAATCTCAGTATCAGAAACTACTGCATATCCTACTAGGTTCTGTCCTGCAGGACCCCTTTTGCACGAAACATCCACGTAGTATGTCACCTCGGCATCATCCAAGGGGACATCCGTGAGATCTTTTCTAGGTAGTGTCTTTTGTTCAATCACCTGCAGGCAGTGGTGTGGTGTGCCATCTGCAGGGGTTGGGAGCAAGGTAGAAGGGTTCAAAGTCATGCATCGTTCAATTGTCATGTGAGGTTGGCTCAACAATATAGTCATACAGGAAAGATGCCCAGCAGGGGAAAGATATGCTACCTTCTCTTGCAGTAAAATAATCGCGATTGCATGAGCCACTCTCAAAGTGAGAGGGTGGAATAAAACTACTGAGGCTGAAGCCTGTACTGCCATTGCAGCTGCAACTACCGCTTGCACACAGTGAGGTAAAGACAGTGCCACTGGGTCTAGTTGTGATGAATAATAAGCGATGGGGCGTTGCTTGTCCCCATGCTGTTGTGTTAACACTGATGTCATATAACCTTGCTTACAATCTACAGTTTGGAAAAAACGTTTATGGTAGTTTGGTAATCCCAGAACTAATGAGGATGCTATTAACTGTTTCAGCTTGCAGAAAGCAGATTCTGCCTCTGGTGTCCATTGTAACAAATCCTGTGCTGCCATAGGCTTTTTATATATCAGGTCAGTCAGGGGTGCAGATTCAAAAGCATAGTTTGGAATCCAACTACGGGAAAAATTAGTTGTACCCAGGAAGGACATCATTTCCTTCTTGGTAGTGGGTTTTGGTGCTTGCAAAATTGCTACTTTTCTGTCATCATCTAATGTTCTACCCTCCTTGGATATTACATACCCTAGGTATTTGACTTGTTTTTTCCAAAGCTGCAGTTTATTTTTGTTTACCTTATGTCCTTCAGCAGCTAAAAATCATAATAGCACTATGGTATCTTCTTTGCAATCTTGCTGGGTGGGGGCCACCAGCAGGATGTCATCAACATAAAGTAGAATCTGACTGCCTCTTGGTGGGGTAAATCCCGCCAAGTTGCTTGCCATTTCTTGTGAGAATATTGTTGGACTTTCACAATATCCCTGTGGTAGTCGCGTATATGTATACCTTTACCCCTGAAATGTGAATGCAAATCAATACTGGCTGTCAGGGTGTATCGGTATCGAAAAGAACGCGTTGCTGATATCTACCACAGAAAAATATTTCTGTTGAGGTTTTAAATCATTCAACAGGGTGTGTGGGTCTGGCACTGTAGGTGCCCTTGGTATTACTGCATCATTTACAGCTTGTAAATCGTGGACCATACGCCATTCTCCATTTGCTTTCTTAACAGGAAATAAGGGTGTGTTACATGGTGAATCAGGAGATTCCACCAGCACCCCTTCCCTAAGTAAAGCTGCTATAATAGGTTTGATTCCTACCTCTGCATCTTTTCTTAAGGAATACTGTCTTTTCTGTGGTCTAAATGCTGACTTTGTCGTGATAGTAACTGGCCCTGCTGTACAAATAAGTCCTACATCTGACTTTCCTGTTGACCAGAGAGTTTCTGGTATATTCTGTAAGGCATTCTCTTCCTCCTTTAATAGGAGTGCTAATCAGCTGTCCTTGCTAGACTGCAAGTGTATGGCTGGGTGGGTCTAAGTTATCCAATTCAGCTTCTGTATTTGTATTCCCTGTTCTGACAGTTCTAATTATGTCTGTTTTTCCCATATCGTGACTTTTTCTCCTAAGTCTGCCCATTCTATGTTTCTGTCCTTAGTTAAGCTAACATGTGGTAATCGATTAGATTTATAGAGTGCAAAGAACTCCTAGGGCAATGAACAGCTGGCTACACTGTTCCCTTCTGTGTCCCAGTACAGATTATGTAATATCAATCTGTTTGCACGATTTTTAAACAATTCTTGCTCATATTCCTCATCAGGTCCTGGCGTGTTACAATAATACAGGGTACAGTGCAACAAGTGTTGCTTATCGATGTCAAGGGAGGGGAACTTGCTGATGGCTACATTCATCAATTCTTCGGTCACAGTCCCTGGACCAGTCGTAACCAAGCCCTGGCTGTACCAATAAAACATTTCACCCTCCGATTGCACTGCAAAAGTATCAATTTGTCACTGTGCTTCCATACCCTGCATGGTTGGGACTACTGCTATACCGAATAGCTGCATAAGGTCTCTGCCCAAGAGGTTTACTGGGCATTTTGCAGAAACAACAATTGTGCTTTTCTGAGTCAATCCTGAAACAGGATCAGTTATTGCAATGTTGCTAGAGTGGGGCTCCCGGTACAGCTGTCCATTAGCTGCTTTTACTAGTATGCAATCAGGTGACTCTGAGTTTTCTGGCAGTTTGGAGAGATGTATCAGGGTTCGTGATGCCCCTGAGTCACACAAGAATTTGACTTCCCTCCCTTCTACCAAGAGTGTAACTTCTGGTTTTGTGTCCACTAAATAGAGCTCCAGGCTCAATAAAGCTAGGTCTAATATTTCATTTTCTTCACTGTCCATAACTTCCTGCACTTCCTCTATTTCTTCTGTCACATCCTCTACTCCTTCTATCACATTCTCATTTGTCCTTTCTCCATTATCCCCTTCTAGTGATTCCTGACTATCATATAGTCAGACCTCACCCTCCTTGTCTTCCGTGGTTGCCTTCTTGTTTTTTTTTCAATCCCTTGCCAAGTGTCCCTTTTTACCACATTTAAAACATTCTCCCCTTTTCTTTCACCCTTCAAAGTCCTCTGATTGCTGATCAGATTGTTTGTTTCCCTGGGCATTTTTCTTGCCCCTTTTCCCGGACTGTACTACATAAACTTCTGCTCCATCTTCTACAGAAAATACTTGAGCTTTCTTTTTCTTTTTACTATTAAAATGCCTTTCAGCATGCCTAGCATATTCAAGTAATGACTGTAACCTGCTTGTACGATGATCTACCATGTGTTTTGTAATAAAACTGTTTATGGGTGCAATACTGCCTTTTAAAAATGCATTCTTTAACTGCTGTTCATATGGGGAATCTTGTGTTTGATCTTCATGAACCTGCATTCCACAGTGGTTATTCTAATAATCTGGCATAATATCGGTCAACAGTTTTACCTTTTGTTGGATGCATTGATTAATGCAAGTCCAGTCTGCCCTAGGCTTCCATTTCTCAGAGATGCGGTCTGTAAGACCTTTTACTCTGTTGTCTAGTTCTGCGCTGCTATGTGGGAGGGGTCTGCGTGCAGCGTCACGGGGATTCCAGTTGCCACTAATCATGTGCCAATCTGGCCCACAATTTGTCTAACTACGTTTTCTACCTCTTCTCCATTTAAATTATAGCTTAGCCTCATTCTTTGTAAATCTTCTGAGAACTTTCTAAAATTAACTTTTGGGTAGGGAATTCCCTCAGTGGCTTTCCGGATATCTTCCGGAGTCCAGGGTCTATACACTAGAATAGTTGGGTCCTGACCATCTTGTCCTGCCTGAGGATTAGGTACTTCTATGAGTGGGCATATTTCTTCTTCACTAATAGATCGTAAATTCTTAACCATTTGATATAACTCAATGCCTTCATTTGAGTTACCTGCCCGTGTTTGAGACCTGGTCCCAATGGGATCTCTAATAAAGGGTTTTGATTTTGTAATGTCTCTATTTTCAGTGACAGCAGGATATCGTGAGGGTGGACTAACCTGCTCACTTGCTTCATATTCTGGTAAGGGAGACGGAGGGGCCAACGTTATTACTAAATTATTATCCTCCTTATCTAAAAACATTGCTTTTGAATTGTTGTTCTTTTGTTCCCTACGGTTTACTTCCTCAATCCACCTGTGTGCCTGAGGAATTCCTAATTGGCGTTGCTTTTTTGCCCGACCTTTGGAATCAGTTTTGAGCTGTTTGAGAAGTTTGATAAGCGAGGATTTTTCTAATTTTCCATCAAATTCATACTTATTAACCCATTTCGAATAGTATTTAATATTATCAGCTCGCTGCGACTGCATGTATTTTGCGTCTTCGGTTAACGGCGGATTTTGGGGTCTTTTTGTGCAATTATTACCCATTTGTTCTACCCTTTTGATCTTTACGTAACCTCTCTTACTTTTAACGTGGTACCACGGATTTTGTTATAGTCTCTTCAGAATGACTGCCTACCTATTCTGTTTTCCCTGATCTATGACAAGACAATACTCTTTTCTGTCCCTGACTTGTAAAAATACAGTCTTGACAAAAACAATACAAATCTAGTCCCTAATCTAAAACAGAAAAAAATAGATTCACCTTACCTGAGCCTTCGTGATTGATCACCTGGTTTGTGAAAACCCATCCTTCATTCGCAGATCAGAAAGTGGCTGGCCTGTTTTGCACGACAATTCTGTCGGAGGGCTTTTCAAATAAGAAGAACCGATTTGGTTTCTTCCCCGTATGGTTTCAACCACTCGGCCCATCTGATCCAAGGTGAAGTGAGGGTTTCCGGTCCGAAGGACCAATCTGTCAAAGGAAAAAACTTCAAAGACCAATTCACATAAGGTTCAGGTATGGCACCTTTTATTAATTGCAGCAAGGAGACAAAAACATGCACATACAGGATTTTGCCTAATTACTAATAGGCAGTATGCTTCTCTTATACTGTTCTATAAAATGTTACTTTCTATGGTTGACGTAGTTAGACACAGCTTTTTGTATTGTTCTACAGCAAATGTTACTCAGATTTCCTGCTGACATGTTCAGATTTGAAACTCATTATATGTTACATAGAAAATGTTACTTGGATTTCCTGCTGACATGACTGGATTTATGAAAAACATTTGAGAAAAACAACCTGACCTTGGGGGCTGTATTTTCTTTAGCCCACTATAAGCTTCTATTTGTGCAGCTCTAATGCATATGTTACATTTCAAGGTACTTTTCTAGCTTAGGTACAAGTAAATGTTGATTGCAGTTCATATTTTCAAACAGCCTTTGTCTTCATTATCAATAGCTTCTGCAGCTGTGTATTTTCTCATAGCATAAGTGGAAAATCAATAACTCTTTGTTTAACTCTCATGACATTAGTAGAAGTGATACATCTATTATTATTTCCCTGACACTAGCAGAAATTGAATGCTTCCCTGTAAATTTCCAAAGCATAAGCAAAGATCATAACTGCACATATTTCATGACATTACAAGATTGGAATGCTTCTGCAGTTCTTACAGATTTATGCAGTGTGAGATAGAATAAATGTGTTAACCCTTTTTAAACCTCGAATGCACTAAGCATATTACTAATACATATTTTTCTAACACTATATCATAAAGAATGTTGGAGGAATGGGCAGCTATTATATGACAGCATGCATCTGAGACATATTTTTCCTAATATTGTTAAGAACCAGATAACTAGAGCATCCAGGCTATGTAGTTGGGATGAAGACTTTCTCAGCCTTATGGACACATTGTCCAAGCAATTGTAGACAGAGGTTATAATAAAGCATATGTAGATAGGATTAGATGGGATAGAGTAAGAAGGAGGAGAGTAAGAGGGGGAACAGTAGCTAAATTCCGTCAGTTATATAACAATGAGAAATTACTGGATGTTCGAACTCAAGAGATTTCTAACTGTAGTAAAATGAGGTTTATCACTAAGTACACTAATGATGTGGATCTAATATGTGATATACTTAAGAACTGGTGGCTTTTAATCACTGATAAGATACAGCTGACATTGTTGGTTATACGCCAAATTTTATGTTTAAGAATTGTAGTAATATTAAAGATTTACTTTGTAACCCTAGACCACACGGGACACCCAGAGTGAGTAGATTAGATACATATCCATGCCAGGTTTGTAAAGCTTGTTTTCTGATATCTAAACAACAGACATTTCAGCATCCATGCTTGAATTTTATATTTAATCCCAAACATTACGCAGACTGTTCTACTGCACATGTGGTTTATTTAGCAACATGTGACATTTGTCCCTGTTTCTATGTGGGGAAAACTGCTAAGAGGTTCAAAGATAGAATAAGGAGGCATTTATATGATATTAGGATTAGGAATTTAAAGAATGCCTGAGCCAAACATGTTTTTAAGAGAAAGCCAGTCATAAATTCACTTTCAAGGTGCTACAGTGTGTGAATGAAATGATTATGGGAGGTGATCTTGATAATCATTTAGAACAGGCTGAATTACAATGGATACTGAGATTGCAGGCTGAAAAGTATCCAGACATTAATGCTAATGTTTGTTTAAAACCAGCCCTTAGAGGGTGTAAACTGAATTGGTGATTTCATTGGATGGTCCACATGTTGTCTTGTTATGATTGGTTGTTATAATGTTTTAAATGAATTGTGTTATTTTATTTGTACATGGATCTGATGAAGCGTACTCTATGAGAAAGTGCTTATCTTCTGTTTTATTTTATTTATTAAAGTGCATTTTTAGCTGTGGCACCCTCACTTGTTATTACTATTTTTTATTGCCATCTCTATAGTTTAAATAGGATTCCCTCTTTCAGTTGACACTACTTTATCCTTTACAAGGTCAAGGGAATGTTGGAACCTCTCCTTGCAGTCAATGGGCTCATGCTTTGAAGCTAATTCTGGAAAGGGCATTGGTCTATCACAATCAAAGAGAGCACACATTCATTCACTTAACCACATGCTGCGTGCACACGTATGGATGATTTGAAAGCTCACAACTTAGTGCCTACTGAGAGTCTTTGGAACTTGGGGAAGAAAGCAGAACACTTAAGAAAAATATCATACTGACATAGCAGGAACACGCAGACTTGGCACAGAAAATACCCCAGTCAATAATCAAACTGGAGACCCTCTTTATACTGAAATAATGGTTTAAACTGCAGCTCTTTTAATTTAGTTTATGCCTTATGCTGTATTTCCTACATGGACATGGTTGAAAAATGAACCTTGTGGCCTGGTCTATTCACTAAAAGAATGAATGAATGAATGAATGAATGAATGAATAAGTAAAGCAAATATACAAATCTGATATCTCAGATTGGTCAGGCGGAACACACTTTATGTGTGTTGTGAAATTAATATACCAAAATTTAACATTTTAATGGTTGCATTGACCTTTTGGTTTTGCTATGACAGCACTAAATGTTTGGAAGAGTTTAAAAGTTTCTAGCAAAATTATCAGAAAACCATGCATTCAAACTCATGATTTTAGGTGTAAAGACATGTACATACATAATCATCATGGGGTGTACTACTATATTTTTAATATCAGAAAATGTCTGTCTAGCTGGCTTCCGTTTCTGGGTCTGAGAATGTGTGCAGTACAAAAGCATTGTAAGTGTGATGAGATAGCTTTTCAACTTAGTTAAAAAGCCTGATTCTGTCTCAGCAAATCCACGAGTATTTTCTTGTGAATGCCACAAAAGAAACAGACAAATAAAGCTAAAATTAGCTTGGATACATTGTAGCCGTGTGGATTATTAAGAGAGAAGTAGCTGACAAAGTATCTCCAAGTGCCATGTAGCAGCAACTTACAGTGGAAACGTTTTCTCACTCGCAGCATCAATCGAGTGAGAAGATCAGGGCAAGAATTGCAAGTACAATAACAGACATAGGTCAGCTAGCAACAGCCATTGATTAGTTAAGGATATCTATGGAAGTTTTTCAAGACTCATATGTACAGGACATTAAAGAATCCATATAGGGGTTTATGAGCAGCAAGGCTGAGGACATGGTGCAATTGGCTATGGAAACAATGGCATAAGGAGTTGAAGTCACTGCAACAGTGGTATCAGGCAATTTTATGGATTCAAAAAACCCATACAGGAGAAACCCAGGATTTTTCAGAGAATTAGCCACCATTAAAGATAAAATCCAGGCTATAATTAATAGGAAAACAGAAATAGCATAGACAGGTCGAAATTTCAGTATTATCAGATTTCTCCACAGATTTGCTCCCGACTGGCTAGAAAATGCAGGAGAAATATATTTTGCCATACTCCAGTTAGTTTGTTCCAGGGGAGGATAAAGATATCCCTTCAGCATCTGTTAATGACTTATTGGACAAGATTCAGAAATATTATAGCAACATGTATGCTGATGCAGTGGACTTGAAAGATGTCTCTCTTGCTGGCTGTATCTGTTCTATAAATGCTTCAGTTTTACTGTCCACCTTAACCAAGGAACAAGAACAAATTCTCAAAAATCCCATCACTAAGCAAGAGATAGTTACAATTATTAAAAAGGTGAAACCCAATAAAGCTCCTGTCAGTGATGTCTTGCCAGCAGAGATATACAAACAGCTCCTTTTCCAATGATTAATCTCTTACTCTCCATGTGTTCAGCAGCCCATGGCTAGTTAATGGTTTCTCCTTTGTGGAGACAATTTCTTATAATTCCATTACTCAAACCAGGTAAAGATGCATCCCTCCACTTAAGTTACAGGTCAGTGTCCCTACTTAACATAGACAGTAAGATTTATATGGGGGTATGGGTGGCTAGTATAACACTGATCATTTCATCCTTAATACATCAAGTTCAGGCAGGCTTTGCGAAGAATCAGACTGCTTGGCATCACATTGTGTGAGCAGCGTTTTGTCTGCAAAAAGTTCATAATATCTCCACAGCCATGTTATCTGTGGATGCAGAAAAGGCTTTCAACAAGATTAAATGATATTACTTACTTGAAGTATTAGCATCTTTTCAGTAACAATATACCAAGGCTGTTCTGCAGTAGTTTGAATAGGACCTTTTATTTCAAGGCCTCTTAGCATTTTTAAAAGTTTAAGCAAAGGTGTTCCCTAGCACTGTTATTATTTATTTTAGCCTTATAGCCCCTAGCCGAAATTCTACCTAACATTCTATCAGCAAATTCTACCCTTAAGTCTGGTACAAATTTTCATAAAGGAGTTACACTCTGCAGATGACCTTTTAATCTTCTTGCCCATTGTGCATCAGGGCTTATCCAATAGCTGGAATATTTTAAGTAGCTGGCAACAGGTATCAGGCTATAGGTTAAACTCTTCCATATCTACACTAATATGTTCTAAGGTAGATATGGCTTATTATTATTATTTATTTATTTATTGACATTTGTTGACCAGGAAAGTCCACTTGGAATGAGACCCATTTTCAGTGGAGGCCCAGGGAGAAAAGCTCCAAGTTACATGAAAATCATTACGTGGATTTATAAGGAAACACAATTATAATTATAAAGCAAGTGAAATAATACAGAAAACTATCTGAAAAGCAAATATGTTGTAAAAAGGCACAATACAGTAACAATGGAACATTAGCATGTAGGAAAATTATACAGTTAGAAATATTTAACAATACAGCTCAATTTTTTTGGGGGGGGTAGGAAAAGGGAAAGATAGAATTAGGGAGTTAAACTTAAAGGTAAGACAGATACAGTTCGAATCTTATAGCTAGGTAGTGGGAATAAGATTATAGGTGGCATATATTTAATGGCAGTATTAAAAGTAGAAAGTGACAGAGAAGAGAAAATGCGTTAAGATGGTTGTATTGATGTGTGGACTATGATCTTTTAAACTTTTTGGCTGCTGCGCTCTTCTGGCTTCAGCGTCGGAACACTGTTAGTCCCTGTTCTTCCCTTTGTGGATACACCTGTGTGGACGCCCAGACCTACATTTCAAGCTTTCCCAGCTTATCCAATCCAACAAGCAATCCTACAAACTGTGCTGCTCATCCCTCTATTGGACTAGAACCAAGCCTCCCCTCGAAGGAACCAAGGAACTGTTAGTCCCTGTTCTTCCCTTTGTGGATACACCTGTGTGGACGCCCAGACCTACATTTCAAGCTTTCCCAGCTTATCCAATCCAACAAGCAATCCTACAAACTGTGCTGCTCATCCCTCTATTGGACTAGAACCAAGCCTCCCTCGAAGGAACCAAGGAACTGTTAGTCCCTGTTCTTCCCTTTGTGGATACACCTGTGTGGACGCCCAGACCTACATTTCAAGCTTTCCCAGCTTATCCAATCCAACAAGCAATCCTACAAACTGTGCTGCTCATCCCTCTATTGGACTAGAACCAAGCCTCCCCTCAAAGGAACCAAGGAACTGTTAGTCCCTGTTCTTCCCTTTGTGGATACACCTGTGTGGACGCCCAGACCTACATTTCAAGCTTTCCCAGCTTATCCAATCCAACAAGCAATCCTACAAACTGTGCTGCTCATCCCTCTATTGGACTAGAACCAAGCCTCCCCTCGAAGGAACCAAGGAACTGTTAGTCCCTGTTCTTCCCTTTGTGGATACACCTGTGTGGACGCCCAGACCTACATTTCAAGCTTTCCCAGCTTATCCAATCCAACAAGCAATCCTACAAACTGTGCTGCTCAACCCTCTATTGGACTAGAACCAAGCCTCCCCTCGAAGGAACCAAGGAACTGTTAGTCCCTGTTCTTCCCTTTGTGGATACACCTGTGTGGACGCCCAGACCTACATTTCAAGCTTTCCCAGCTTATCCAATCCAACAAGCAATCCTACAAACTGTGCTGCTCATCCCTCTATTGGACTAGAACCAAGCCTCCCCTCGAAGGAACCAAGGAACTGTTAGTCCCTGTTCTTCCCTTTGTGGATACACCTGTGTGGACGCCCAGACCTACATTTCAAGCTTTCCCAGCTTATCCAATCCAACTAGCAATCCTACAAACTGTGCTGCTCATCCCTCTATTGGACTAGAACCAAGCCTCCCCTCGAAGGAACCAAGGAAGTATGTACTCCATTTGCTAAACCTACTGTACTACGGTTATTTAGCCCTGCTAGTTGTTGTGAACGCTTCCCTGCCAAGAAGCCAGCAGTCAACCCTTCCTCTACTTTCTGTACAGCCACCCTTCCTCCTCTCCTAGCTCCCTTTATCTACACTGCCCTCTTCCTCCTCTTTTTACTTATTATACCCCTAGATTGCCTCAGTGGACCACAGTTACATCTCAGCATCTGGCCACTAGATTGTGCCCTCTCCCCACTAATCTACTTCCGCCCAATAACTGCCTTGTATTCTGTTTAATCTTTATCTTCTTCCCCTGAAATCTCCAAAGCCCTATTCTTACTTTCCCCTCTTAATCCACTATAGTCCACTCTATCCAACTACACCCCTGTCCGCTGTACTTACCTGTTGCATTTCCTCACTCCACTGATAGGTTCTTGATCTTCCCTTGCCTTCCTTGGACCTTTGCTGTCCTACTCTCTTTCCTTGCTACTTTGCTCCTCTATCTCTCCCTCCCGCTTCACCCCATATCTGTCTGCTCCGTTGATCATCTACTCTCCTCCATCTTGCTCTGCTCTGTACTCGCTAACTTTCTCTCTACTCTCTAATCAGAAACTCCTATATCCCCCACTACCTAGCTCCGCTTTCTGACTTCTCTCCTATATCCCGGTCCCTCCCCACTCAGATTCTACCAGCATGTCCACTCCCCTCATACATCGCAGAATCTCAGCTCTTCTCATTCTTACCTGTTAATCTGTTTATCTTAGTCCCTCCCCTTTTTTCCCACAACACCCTCCCAGAGGTTTCATATACTTCCCAAATCCTCTGGCGCCATCTTTTAAACTTTTTGGCTGCGCTCTTCTGGCTTCAGCCGGAACAGTAAGTAGAGTTTTAGTGTAATTATCTGCTGTTCCTACCTAATACTAGCTTGCTCTCCAGAGCACGCTGAGCTGTATACAGACCTGCACTGAATATTGTTGAAACACCGGAACAGTTTTTCATCGTCTGTCCTTGTATACGCTAAGTAAGAATACTCTGTCGATACTGGGGGACTGCATAAACTTATGAGCGAGCTACAGACTGGTCGCTTGGTGTTATAGGTTTCAAGGCTTTTTTCTTCAGTGCTTGTATTTCTGGAATTGTTTGATATAGTAATACATACTTATCGAAGCCCTTTGCATTTTTAATTTGATCAATGGGACTGTTCAATATAAGGCTATTTCTTCTGTGTTTCATCTTTGTGAGTTGGCTTTAAATACTTGTGTGAACTACATGATGTTATTCGCCTTTTTTTAAAATTGATTGTGTGAACTACATGATGTTATTCGCCCTTTTTTAAAATTGATTAAGTGGGACTTTTTAATACTACTGCGCATTACAGGCACGTCCTTGCTAGTTCTAGGTGCTTGTAAAGCATTAACTCTGGGAAACTAGCTACTTTTGTTTCATTTTAAAAACAAACAACTAGCTACTTTGTTTCATTTTAAAAACAAATAATAAGGCAAAAGCCCGAGAATGTTATGATCGAGGAGTGTGCTACATTATATTTGAAACCTGACTAAGCATAGTAGCCCCTCGCAGTTGGAGATATCAGATATCTCTTTCTACAAATGTGCTTAAGACATTGTACGTTGTCGTAGCTGGTAACAAGCGTACTTTGAGCGGATTGCTTACTATACTGTCTCAACGCTCTGAAGTGTGCTGACTACTATACTGTGCAAACGCTGACCATACACGTGCTTTTACCTAACTGTCCTCCCTGCATATCACTAAACAAAAGCACGGAAACGCTCTAGCAGTGGCTGTTCCTGCATACTGTCCTAGTATTATTTCCTGCCCTTCTTTTTGAAGTCATAGTGTAACGCAATTCTACCTAGCCTATATAGCAGGGCCTATTAAACTTAGCTTATGTAATTTATCTACCTTGCCAATATTTCCTAGATATACTTACAATTCCAGGCTTTTACCAGTGTAATTTTGATACATATTTTAATTTCATACATTATACTGTCTCAGGTTTACTAGATGCACTGCTGTTTGCGATGTCTCTTGGATATTTGTATAAAAGCTATTGAAATAACTGTGTAACCACATGTATTTGTATAAAAGCTATTGAAATAACTGTGTAACCACGCTAAATTGCATTTTCTGCTGATGCTAACTACTTTCCTAATTGTTAAACTCTACTCAAATGTTGCTCTCTACATCCTTGGAACCATACAACAGCTGTTAACTTTTGTGTCTCAATTTTACTAACCTCCATTTCTCTCCCTCCTTCCTCTCCTGTCTCCAGCTGTTAGTCCCTGTTCTTCCCTTTGTGGATACACCTGTGTGGATGCCCAGACCTACATTTCAAGCTTTCCCAGCTTATCCAATCCAACAAGCAATCCTACAAACTGTGCTGCTCATCCCTCTATTGGACTAGAACCAAGCCTCCCCTCGAAGGAACCAAGGAAGTATGTACTCCATTTGCTAAACCTACTGTACTACGGTTATTTAGCCCTGCTAGTTGTTGTGAACGCTTCCCTGCCAAGAAGCCAGCAGTCAACCCTTCCTCTACTTTCTGTACAGCCACCCTTCCTCCTCTCCTAGCTCCCTTTATCTACACTGCCCTCTTCCTCCTCTTTTTACTTATTATACCCCCTAGATTGCCTTAGTGGACCACAGTTACATCTCAGCATCTGGCCACTAGATTGTGCCCTCTCCCCACTAATCTACTTCCGCCCAATAACTGCCTTGTATTCTGTTTAATCTTTATCTTCTTCCCCTGAAATCTCCAAAGCCCTATTCTTACTTTCCCCTCTTAATCCACTATAGTCCACTCTATCCAACTACACCCCTGTCCGCTGTACTTACCTGTTGCATTTCCTCACTCCACTGATAGGCTCTTGATACATATATCATACATTTCACCATCCTCTACCACTACCCATCCCCAAACTTACCTTATCTGCTCTCCACTGATTGTTTTTCCTTGGCCCCTCTCCTTCAGTGGCTCTACCCGCTCTGTTCGCCCTGCGGGCTCACTCCGCTCCCCTACCCTACCCCCAAATTCCACCCACCCCCAGTACATCTACATTTATAGTCTCTTCCTGACCCCTCCCCCATTTTCCTCAACCTATCCCATCTCATTGCTCCACCCCCTCCTAGATAGCTCTCTTTACACTACCCCTCCCCCTCTCCTTCCCCTTACCTGACTGCTCTCTCCTTATATCTCTAAATTCCCCAGTCAGTCCCTACCCTCTCTTCTAATGTCTATCCTACCCTACTCATCCATGTCTCATACACACTATCTCACCTCATTTACATGTCTTTTCCTTCTTACCACTCTGTATAATGCTTCTTCCTACTCCTCTACCACACTACCCTCCTATTTCCCACTCCCCTCACCCTCCACTATCTCCTATACCCAACTTTCAACTCCCATTTTTATTTAATATCTCCCTCCTCCTTCAACCAAATCCATTTCATTACTTTAAACTAAAACTCCACACAGTCTGCTTAAAATCTTCCTCTTTCAAAGTTAAACTACATCTCCCTCTTATTTTATCTCTATTCTAAGTTTCATCTACTCTATCCTTTCTCTTGGCTTGCTCTTGCAGGAGATATCCATCCCAACCCTGGGCCAACACCTACTAATAATCCCTCTCCCACTACCTCCACAAATAGACACAGCCATAAATACCTTAAATTCATTACCATCAATACCCAGAGTATTAATAACAAAATAACAAACTTCCATGCCTGGCTAAATCTTACTACACCTGACATAGTAGCAGTAACAGAAACCTGGCTAAAACCACAAACTACTAACTCTGAGATTTTACCACCTGGTTTCCAAGCTCTTAGGTCTGATCGCCAAAACAAAAAAGGAGGTGGTGTAGCCTTGGTCTACAATTGCCTGCTAAATCTCAGCCCATACCAAACTCCCATCCCTAAATTTAATAAT
Source organism: Protopterus annectens (assembly GCF_019279795.1). NCBI lineage: Eukaryota > Metazoa > Chordata > Ceratodontiformes > Protopteridae > Protopterus > Protopterus annectens. The sequence goes on along the minus strand of NC_056731.1, from coordinate 1,093,268,278 downwards.
GCTGAACTAATCATAGGAATCCTCAAAATAAACAACTTCAAAAGTATCTGTGTAATAACCATCTATATCCCTCCTGGAGACAACACCTCCACCCTTGAGAATATTCTCTGTTGGGCAACAAACAATATCAAACAGGAGACATACATTCTAGGTGATGTCAATATTGATTGGAATACAATTAATAATAATACTCCCTCTCAGTCTATCAATCTTTATAATTTTACTCAATTAATAAACAACATTACCAGACCTAACAAAACTAACCCTCCAGGGTCCACCCTGGACTGGATTCTAGTCAGCCACCCTAACAATATCTCCAACTCTGGTACCTTACCAGACTCAATAAGTGACCATCTCCCAGCCTTTACTAACCGAAATACCCAACAGCTCCCACACCAAACATCAATATGCCCACTCCCGTAACCTAACTAATTTTAACCCTTCAGTATTCTCTGAAACCCTTAAACTAACAAACTGGGAATCACTAAACACTCTTCCCCTAGATGAAGCCCTAGAAGTCTTCAATACTACCTTCCTTAAAATCCTAAACTCCCAAGCCCCTCCTCGAACAAAACGAATAAAGTTCAACTCTGCCCCTTGGCTAACTAAGGACACTAAAACGATAATGCTACAAAGGGACAAAATTTGGAAACAATACAATAAAATAAAACACAGCTTCTTTACTTCAATATAAGCAACTCCGCAATCTTGCAAAAAAACTTATTATAAAAGATAAAAAATCATACTACAACAAACTTCAGTCTACTCTCACAAATAATCCCAAAAAGTTCTGGAATTCCATCAATTCCCTCTTGCACCCAGGTACTAAATCCAATCCCTGTCCAGACAACAGTAAGACTGACACAGAAATTGCAACACTCTTCAACTCCTTTTTTACCAGCTCCATAGCAGAACTGACTAAATCCTTCTCCAATTCCTCCCCCATCCCAAGCCCAAAGCCTTCTTCACCTTCCATCCCTCACTCCAGCTCTCATAACCACCCTCCCACCTTTATTCTACAACCCGTATCTACCACCAGTATCAAACAACTTCTTTCCAAACTCAAACCATGCTCCAATGCCCCCGATAACATCCCATCACTCTTTCTCAAGCTTGCAGCAGACGGGATCGCCATACCTATCAGCATTCTCATCAATAGATCCATCCAAGAATCTTATGTTCCCAAACTTTGGTGAGCTGCGCACATTCTGCCCTCCATAAAGGAGGCAAAATAATAACATTTCTAATTTTACCAATAGCCATTCTTTCCCCTATTTCAAAAGTCCTTGAAAATGTATCCACCAGCAACTCATGCCTCACCTCCTCAATAACCATCTCCTCTCTCCTACTCAACATGGGTTTCGGCCTGGCCACAGTACCATAACTGCTCTCCTTTCCTTCCTAGACATTATCAACCATGCCCGTGATTCTGGAAATATTGTCTCCACTGTTCTACTTGACCTTTCCAAGGCATTCGACACAATATCCCACACACTCCTTCTCAACCACCTTTCTAACCTCAATCTCTCCCACAACTCCCTTTCTTTGTTCAAAAGTTATCTCTCAGATAGATCCCAAGCTGTGAAATGGAAGACTGGTACCTCAGAATTCTTACCTACCCCTACCGAGTCCCTCAAGGCTCTATTCTTGGGCCACTGCTCTTTAATATCTTTATCAATGATCTCCACTCTTCAATTCCTCAGTCTCAAATAGTACAATATGCAGACGACTCCACTGTTATCTGCTCTGCCCCTAGCCTTCCCGAGCTTCAAGCCAAAACCCAATTGGCCTTCACAACGACAGAAAATTGGATGCTTAATAACCATCTTTCCCTCAATGCCAATAAATCCCATATCATTCTCTTCTCCTCCTCAAAAGCTCTGACTCTTGATAAGTCATCCTTCAAAATTTCCAGCCTCTCCCAGTCCCCAGTAGATGTTGTTAGTTGTGCAAAATTACTCGGAGTTACCATTGATGAACACCTGAAATTTAATACTCATATTCAACTAAACATAAAAAAAACACATCAGAAGCTTGGTATGCTTTATAGGAATGCCAACTTTCTTACTCCATCTACAAGACAAACTCTCGCCACTACCTACCTTCTTCCTTCACTACTGTATGGTGCTCCTCTTCTAACCAATCTCTCCTCTTCTATCTCCTCAAAACTTGAAAGTTGCTACTACAAAATCGCCAAATTCGCTACTAACTCCACTCATTCTACACACCATTGCATCTGCCTCCGTAGTCTCCAATGGCTAGAACGCCTAATCTCCTCAATTACCTCCAACTTACTACTGCACACAAACTAATTTTTAAACCTACTGCTTGCCCTGCATTATCTAACATCTTGCCCTTATATACCCCTCACAGGCCCCTAAGATCCAGCCACCAGAATCATATTTCAGTATACAAACCCAAACGACCCCCTGGCCAACTTCTACTTTCCTATACTACAGCTAAAAAATGGAACTTGCTTCCTTCCCTTCTAAGAGTCACTACAAGCTATGAACACTTCAAAGCTCTTCTCCATTCTCACCTCTCCCAAAACTGGAAATGTAATTGTATACTTCCTACCTAGATTGCTCACCTTGGCACCCCTCCCTCTACTTCTTTATCACCACTCCCTTCCTGATTAAACCCTGTATTTATTCCTTTTAAGCGTTCTCCTCCCTCTGCCCACTTGCAGGTCTAGTCTCACAATTGAATCTTTTGCCTTTGTCATAAGGTATACTTTTGACTCAAACACAACATGAATATTGGTCTATCCATACTTTTTCATCTTCCTCCTGTCACCTCTTCTCCTTTAAATACATTACATCTTCTTCACTTCTCATCTGTTTTACTGCTCTTGCATTCAAGATCTATATATAATTTCCTTTTATCTCTCTCTACTTCACTAACAATACAGTTTCATAATTATATTAATTTCTGAAGTATACTGCCAAATGTACTACATTTTTGGAAATTGTTAAAGTGTTAATCTGTTAGAACACAGAGTGTTTTTGTGTGTAATGTATTTTTATGGAGCTTTTCTCCCCGGGCCTCCACTGAAAATGGGCTTTCGGGCCCAGTGGACTTCCCCGGTTATCAAACTGGAAATAAATAATAAAGAAAATAAATAAATGATACTAAAGATTAGGGATAACTCATAAGGTAACAGTATGACACATACACAAGTATATTTGCTATGTGAAACAGTTTTGCTAGATTAAGGAGGTTGTGGATATGTGTTGCATGTGCAGTTGGGGTTATCAGTGAGATGTTGTTTTAGTTTTCTTTTAAAGGAGAATATGTTGTCTAATTCTGTAACTGATGATGGGAGGGTGTTCCACAGCTTAGTTATAGAATGGGAATAGAGGCAGCTACCTTCTCTTTTACTAGGTTTTGATACTTTAAATAGGTGTTTACTGTTAGAGCATAGATTTTTGGATGGGACGTAAAGTTTAATGACATTTTTCAGGGAAGGGAAACACTCGGTTTTATAAATGAGTTTATGGGCAAAGGTAAGTTGTGTGTAATGTAGGTAATGTCCAAATTCTAGCCAGTTTAGTTCTTTAGTGGCCTAGCAATGGTGGGTGCGATTTGGTTGGGCTGATGCAAATTTTGCAATCTTATAATAACAGGACTGTAGTTTGTGCTGCAAAGAGTTGTGGAGATTGGTGAAGATAAGAGACCCATATAGTAAGGTTGAAAGGAGAAGACTTTTTGAAAGTTTTGTTCAAATGGATTTGTCTAAGTATTGTTTGTTTTTGTAAAGTTTGCCTAATTTGAAGTGAGTCTTTTTTATTGCATTATTAGTATGCAAGTCAAAGCTAAGTTTGCTGTCAATAGCAATTCCTATCAGTTTGGCCTGATTTACTAATTCTATTGGGGTTTTGTTTATGGAGAATATAGTAACGTCTGTGGGAACAGGTTTAGATGCAAAGATGAGTAGTTTACATTTATTAGGGTTAAGTAATAGCTGTGATTGGTTTAGCCAGAGTTCTATGGATGTAAAGGCCTTTTGTGTTAACTTTTGGAGGTCAGAGAAGTTATTGGAGGTACAGATTATGGTTGAATCATCTGCATATTATATGGTAGTACAGTCAGTGGGAACTTTATTTAGGTAATTTTTAAAAATGTTGAGTAGTAGGGGTCCCAAGACTGTCGCCTGGGGCACTGCTATGCTATTTGGGAGAAAGCTAGAGAGGTTATTCAGCCATTTTATGGATTGCTGTTGGTTTCCGAGTAACTACTGAACCAGCTTAGGGTGGCATCAGAGCATCCTCGTGAGAGGAGTTGCTGGATAAGTTTGATGTGGGAGACTGTGTTGAATGCTTTTGAGAGATCCAGTAACAGGACTGATGTAAGTAGGTTACTACCTATGGTGTTATAGATGTAATTTGTGAAGGAGACTAAGGCAGTAATGGTACTGTGGGATGGTCGAAAACCATGTTGTGAAGGGGATAGTAGGTTGTTCCTGGTTAGATATTCAACCAGTTGTTTGTGGATGCATTTTTACATTATTTTAGATAGAGGGGGCAGTATGGAAATGGGTCTAAAATTAGATAGGTCATGAGGGTTTCCACCTTTATGAAGTGGGGTGATTATTGATTTTTTCCAGAGCTGGGGGACTGTGTGTTCTGCAAGTGATCAGTTTATAAGGATACTTACTGGGAAACATATTGCCTTAGCAGTAATTTTGTGGTATTCTGGGGGGAGATTATCAGTGGATAAGGAGCCTGGATTCAACTTGCCAAAGTAATGTTTGTATTTGAGAAGTTGCTACAGGTTGGAAGTTAAAAGATGGTATGGAGCTGATATTGCTTTTAGGTATGATGGATGGGTTAATGGGGGTTAGGGTATTGCCTGCATTTACTAATGTAAGGATAATATCAATAAAGTTTTTATTAAATATTTCACTGATTTCAACTGGGCTTTTGTCTAGAAATGGAAATGAGTTTTGGGTGCTGCCAGGATTTAGTAATGAGTTGACAGATTTCCAGAAAAGTCTGGGATTATTACTGTGGGTGTTTATTTGTTGGGAGAAGTAAGTATTTTTGTCCTGATTAATGGCCTGTTTTGCTTTGTTTCTGAGTATTTTGAAGGTGGTTTCATTGGGTGGGATCTTATCTTTTCTCCATTTGTGCCATGCTCAGTCTCTATTAATCAGTAGTTGGTTGATTTAGATAGCCAATGAGCATGGTTATGTTTAACTCTCTTTTTTTCTTATGGGTGCTATGGAGTTAAGGGTATCTAGGAAGACAGTATTGAAATAATGTACTGCTTCATCTAAGGAAAGATATTTCAATGGGTTCCAGTTTAGTGTTTGTAATAGGTTGCTAAAGTGAATCTGGCTAAAATTGGCTATATATTTCTGGTATATTTGTATGAATGAATGTTTGGCGTGGAGGTTGATAGTCTGTGTATCAGGGCTGGTAAGTGGTCACTTAGGGTGTTGAGAAGGGTGTTGGGATTGGAGTAGTACTGTGGGTGGGCTAATAATATCCAGTCTAGGGTGGATTCAGGGTGATTGCTTGTTGTGTGTGTTTCGGTTTGTATAATTTGTGTAAATTTGAACAGATTGATGGAGTTTGTGGAGTTGCTTTGTGTTAGTTTAAGCCAATTTATATTAGTGCCACTGAGGATGATGGTTTCATTTGAGATGTAGTGGTTAGACCATGATAGGAAGTCTTCCAGTGTTGGGATATTGGAACCTGGAGGAATAGAAATGGTGGCAATAGATATTTGTTTATGGTTGTTGAAAAATAGTGATGCTAATAGGATTTCCATATTATTGATAAGACCAATAATGTCATTGCAACTTCACATTGAAGCCATCCTCTTTTAAATACTTGGGCACTACATTACCTAAGCCACTGTCTGAAACCTGGAATATAAATATGCGAATCATACAACAACAGTTGGATGACGACACACAGGAATGTCAGAAATGGGGAGTTCCTTTCAAGTTTAGTCTTTTGTTAATTAAGATGATCCTTTATTCCAAATTACTTTGTATTCTTCAGGGCCTATGAGAATTCCACATAAATCTTTGCAAAAAATGGGACACTACCATGTGCAGGTTTCTGTGTTTCCCCTGCTTCAGTGATAGGTGCCCAAGTACTCATTATGCCTCACAGTCTACGAGCGGCATTAATTTTCCTAGTCTGCTAACTACTTATCAAGTGGCAATTTTCTACCTGTATATAGACTTATATCTATCTGGACATTGACTGTCTTGGGCTGTATGCATGACAGATAGCATTAACCAGAAATTCGATCCCATACTCTCAGTCTTAGGGGTCTGTGAAAAATATGCCAAACAACTTGTTATTGCTACAGGGTACTACTCAAATTCCTATTTTATGGGTTTCTGCTAGTATGCAAATTTCTTCTACAATGTCACATGCACAGCCTTATAGAAAATAGGCCCCAAGCATGTGGTTGCATTTTTGATATTCCCCTATGGCACACTACCCCAATTCCAAACAATAAAGGAGGTATTTCTGTTGTAATTATGGAGGGATAAACACCTTTTATTAAGTGCTCAGTTATATTCTACTCTAGGTTTAAAGTCTTTCACTGAGTTGAGCCAAGTACAATATTCATCAATGGCAGGAACTCCATTGGTATCAGCTTTAAACCACTCTTAAAACTATGATCGATCAACAACAGGTACTGGAGCATCTAAGCAGCACTTTATTCCAATTACTTACAAATGACTACCCACAGATCATGATGAATAAACCCTGTATTACCATTGTAATGGGTGTTCTAACTAAACAATTCTATCCCCTAGCTTTTGAATTTCAATGGGATATCCGCAGAGCAACAGGTTTACATAAGGCAGAGGAGAAAGGTGGAGGAGAAAGCTGTGAGGATCTTATTTACCCTGAGTACCACCAGGTCCTCCCTCCAGTGGAAAATCTTTACATGGAAGTGAATGCATCAGATTTTCTTAACATCAAATAAAATATTTAAGACAAGCTTGGACTACCTCCTACTTTGCTAACATTATCAATCATCCAGTTTTAATCCATCATCGAAGCACATAGTTTGGGAGTGCCCACTAATCAAGCCATCTTGGGTACAATTTTGGGATGGAGTGGGAGACAGGTTTCAGACCATGGCTGAAGAGAGGAAGTGGTTAGTAGTATATGGTATTCTGGCAGTTATGCAGATATGCCACCCACCTTTGTACTTAATGGTTTTAATCACAAATAAATCCATCACTCATCATTGGAAATCCTTGCAAGCACCCAAAATCCAAGAGTACTAGCAAATGTTAAAAGACATATACACGGCAGAAGACATAACTGCTCAAAGGAAAGGTGAATAAGTACCATGGCTTTCACAATGGTCTGCCTGTTTAGAATGAATCACTAGGTAAGATCATAATCCTTAGCTTTTTCAGAAGTGTTAGGGTGCTGGCAGTTATTGAGCTAGAACATAGAAGCTTGAACCCAAGATTAGACATTCTCCTCCTTTTGAAATAGACATGACCTAGGTTGTTTTATACTTGGAGTAAGGATTTATGTATATTATGAAAGAAGGTGGAATGCTTTTAGTTTAGAGACTTGCAATTTTGCTGTTTTGTGTGAGCTTCCATTGCAAACATATCAGCTTACATTGTTGCTTATCAATTGTGCTTATACTTAACTCTTTTGGGTCTATATTATATACTCGAAGGTACAGAATGTCAACAACTTTTTTATCAACACATATGTGTCGAACGTCCACTTCAGCGAATGGCCACATCATTGATTTCTTCCCAAGGGAATGAAATCGGTTGGCCATTGTTTTAAATCTACCCTATCCCCCCTGTAGTGCGATCTCGGAGTTAGTATATTTAGTTAGGGGGGTGTGGGGGGCACAGCCCCCCACTTCATAGTGTTTTTATATTGTATCATGTGTAGTTGGCCTACCGATTTTTTTTCCCTTGGAAAGAAATCAATGATGTGGCCATTCGCTGAAGTGGCCGTTTGACACATATGTGTCGAAGAAAAGGTTGTTGACATTCTGTACCTTTGAGTTTATAATATAGACCCAACTCTTTTGTTACAAATTTTCATTGTATAAATATTTTATTATAATTTCTTAATATTTGATATAGTAAGTTGACATAAAATTAGATTCTGGGTGTTATCAGATCAACAGATGTCATAACTCGAATGGTTACAAATAGTTTTCATTATTGATATCAGATTATAGAGCATCAAATATACATCTGCAGGTTTATAGATTCTATTGGGTGCATGTATTGAACTTGAATTGAAGTATTTATTTATAGTTTGACAAATAAAAGTACAGAAAAAAAGCAAATGTCTGTTATCCATATATCTATCTATCTATACGAGACATATGTAGAGATATCTATGAGAGAGACATATGTAGAGATCTGTATGGGTGCAATTGCTTTGGTTAATTATTCAAATAATTGACCATGAAATGACTATGCACTTTTGTTAGAATATTGGAAGCGTTGACTTTTGTGCAGGAAGAGGTTGAGGTATTTTAGGGCTGATTGCCCTTGTGACGATGTGAGGTACTGCCAGCTATGTCAGAGAAAGTACAGCAGTGAATGTATAACATATGCCAGCATAGCTAGCTGGAGTTTTGTAAATAATTATATGTCATTTGTCTATCAAACTGATTTGTTCAGATGCTTGTGTTGAAAATGCTTATGTAAAGCTGCTTGTGTTAAAAATGTGCCAACAGTGGGTCCTGCTGGACAGAAAAGAAATACACCTGCATGTTAGACTGTATTGTAATTGTTGAAATGAATTTATTGTAACAGAGGATACTGGAAGAGAAGAGATTAATCTCAGTCCAGCTAACTTTGACAAATAGTCTGAAATTACCTGGTTTAGGCCACAAAGATTGTATCTTACAGTTCTGACTGCAGCCAGAAATGAAATGTCAGTGAAAACCAGGATTAGGAATCTTACTGTATTGTCCTTAGGGTGAACTAATTGCTACCCTGGAAGGGTGGAAGATTTGAAATGGTTTTATACCTTCCAGATGCTATAACACATCTCAGCAAAGCTCTATCTGTGCGTATGGTAACACATATGTGTTAATGGTGGTACAGTTTCTAGCAAAAGGGAATAGTGTGGGAACCAGAAATCAGATGACCAAATGTATGTGATTTCATTCTGTAATTCAGCACTGAAATGATGTTTTAATACTAGAGGAGACAGAAGTCTCAGGTCACTCTGTTTTGGAACTAACAAGACCACTCACCCACTTCATCTTGTCTTGCTATAGCAAGTAACCGGGGAATAGTAATTCTTTAGATCAGTCAGGAAAATATAATGAGATTAGTTCAGTACTGTTTTTCTGTATCTGTGCAAATCTATCCATGTGTGTAATTTTACTATTTCCTGAGACTGAAATTCTGGTGTTTATTCTAAATAGATATTTAGTATTTTCATGCTCTATTATTATTTATTATTAAATATATTTAAACATATTATTGTGGCTGGTCATTTAGAGAATAATTTAACCTTTGAGAGGACTTATATTTATTTGGTGACAATGTGGCCACTTCTGAAAACCTTGCTGCATTGGTCAAACACTACCATTTGTATTAGTATTAATTTTACTCAGTATAATTGGGCACCCATGTAAGAGCTTTAGAATAGCTGGCTTTGGAGTGTTCTGATGACAGTATGTACCATATAGTATGGGCAGAGGAGCATAGCTGGTAAATCTGTGACAGCCTTTCCCAGGTGTGTGTGTGTGTGTGTGTGTGTGTGTGTGTGTGTGTGTGTGTGTGTGTGCGTGCGTGCATGCGTGTGTGTGTGTGTGTGTGTGTGTGTGTGTGTGTGTGTGTGTGTGTGTGTGTGTTTGTGTGTGTGTGTGAAAATCAAATCTTAAAGAGTGTGTATGTCAGCTACTTGGAGCAGGGACAAAGAACACTGGTTTCACAGAGAAGGTGGTGGAGGACTTGGCTTGGAACACTCGGCTGAGGACTCAACTCTACAGCTGTGATCAATGTAGGGTCTTATTTGGGGCCTGGTGAGAAATAGGAAAACCCAGCCCATGGATGGGAGCATGTTCCCTGTGTGCTATTAAGGAAAGTTATGCTTGGTGCAGAGAGCTGCATCTGAAAGTTTTGTGTGTATCTATCTTTGTTCAAAGTGAATGTCCCTCACCATGTCAGTGGTGAGGATTGAGGCTCCTTGATTACTGCCCCTGAGGAGGGACGTCACAGTCCTTTTGTAGAGGTTGTGCAATTATGGAGTTGCTATATTTATGTACTGGAGTGTGTGTGTGGGGGGTGGAGCTTCCACATCAGGAGGTAAAAATATTTCTTTTTTTTTTGCTGGTTTTGATAGTGGAATGTTAAATATTTTGCTGATATTTTAATGTTTTCCTCTTTTATTTTGTGACTGTGTGGCATTTGCCTTGTTTTTCAGGTTTTAGTAGGTAGTACTATTTATAATGATCCGATATTCAAAACATTCTATCATTAAATAACTACTACTTTTTTCTTGACATTTTGGTGGTTGATGTTTTTCCCATGTGATCATTGAGAATAGAATTTGATATATATATATATATATATATATATATATATATATATATATATAGGTATATATATATATATATATATATATATATATATATATATATATTTATATAGGCATATATATATATATATATATATATATATATATATATATATATATATATGTATAGGTATTAGTGACTCAGTCAAATGTGTGTTATGTTGACAACTGCCCAGTTGACTACATATGGTTGACAACTGATCAATAAGTGTGTGAGCTTGCATAAATCCAGGGGTTCAGGAATTCACCCTTACCCTATGTTTATGTGGTTTCAGAATATATAATTAGCAGGGTGCAGGGAGGCATGGTCCCTGCAAAAAATTATGTTTATTGTATATTTTTATAAGTAAAATAATGTCTAGCGGCATGTGTAGTTTATGCACTGACTCTGGCATTTTCAATGTTTTGTTGTGCCAGTTGACTATGTACATTTTATTTATTAGTAGTAAACCCATACATTACAAAAAGACCCAGAAAAGCTAGATTCTTCCCTGTGTAATACTTTAAACCTACTGTAGTGGAGTCCCATGGGATCTATGCAAAATGACCTCTTAAAGACATACCAGGTCTCATGGGATCTACACAAAATGACCTCTTAAAGACATGCCAGTGTTTCAGCTACATGGATTCTGAAGCTCATAATTTGTTTTACTTTTACTTTTTAAGTCCTTACTGATGCATTTGGACCAATAAAGCCATAGACATGCCATATTTCATCCTTTTCCTGAGCTGATTGGTAGAGCATAAGGAGATTGTTTGGTCGTACTTAAGAAACAGAGAGCTTAAAAACAAGCCTGATGTTCACTTAAAAAAGCAATTTGTTACATGGCTGTAAAATACAGGCAAGAACAGGAGGACTCCTATCTCCCTAGCATTGGAGTTCTCCAAGGCTCTATCATGGAGCTTCGCCTTTTTTTCTCAGGTGTCAGAACTGACTACAGTGCCTATTCACAGTGAGTAACACATTTACAGATTAATGTGATCTACTCAAAGTCTTTCCATTGTTATTCTTTTGCTGGTTCTATTCCACCAAATTATATTTCTCATAAATCTGTCTGTTGTTCTGAAAAAATGATGTCATATTTTCCTGCCATATTTCATAAGATGTAACATTTTTTGTTTATACTCAAGCCCAATTCTTCTAATATATCACTCTCAGCATCTGTCCCTATTTTAATATCTAACTTCTCTCCTTTACCTTGCATTTGACATGACTATGTGACATTTATTTTCCTTTATGTCTCCTGCTTTACAGCATTCCATTTTTCTTTAAAACTCTTCTTTACAATATGAAATGTGTAGCTTAAATAATACTGGACTTAAGGCAAAACTCTCTTTAACTACCTGACCATTGTCACTTCTGATCTGGGGACTCCATTAATAATAGTTCTTAGCAAAGTTTTTACAGCAGGTATCTTTCACATAGTTTGCAAACATACCACCAAATTCATATCATGCTCCCTGAATGAGAAGATTTAGTAAAGTTAATGTTCCACATAATGCCTTCTGTCTCAACTTCCATCTCACTTTTCATGAATTCCCTTATAGTTCATAACTTTTCCTTACTATCCTTCTATAGAAGCACCTCCCTCCTAATTTCTCTTCCATCCTGTTTATTAACAATGCACTTGCAATCACAATTTAATAAAGAGCATTTATTTGCAGTTATAGTTTCCTTCCAAAAAGAAAAACAATATCATCATACAAATTTTTATTGGTTCCCCCACCCCTTCTAACATGATTAATTTAACAAATGTACCCTACATTATCCTTCCTTACTAGACTATCTTTGTCAATTTAACGCTTTCCTATCCTCCACTGTTTTGATATCTTAATCTTCATCTTTCATAGCATCTCTGAAAATGGTGCCTCATCTTATTAATTACATTATCAGAAATCAATCCTTTTAAATTTCCCTGACAAAAATATTACAACTTTAAATTTTTGTTCAGACCTTCAGCCTTTCCCACATCTATGCTTTCCATGCTGAAACCTCTTTCTTACACCTACTACTGTCTTTCTTCCATGTTTTCTTTTCATTTTCTTGACATATGGTCATCCAGTACCAGTTGCATAGAGGGACAATGCCCAGGCAACCTGAAGTCCGTTAGTGGCCTGGGTGCTTGACAGCTCTAGCAGGTGATGATGGGCATAAGCATCCTGAGGTAAGGGAGGAGCAGAGTAGGGATACAAATTGCCACAAGGAAGGAAGCAGCAATGCAAAGAGTCTCCTGAGTACAAATTTTCAGATCACCAAATCAGCACCTGGTGGCAGCCTTGCATAACAACCATATAGGAGGATGTACTTGCTGGGCGTAAAGCATAGAGGGTTCCCACAGTGATAATGGTAATTTGTCCTTATGCCCCTGCCTAGGATTTGGGGTTAGGACTACAGATAACACCCTCAGTTGCCAGGATACCTGCAAGAACACAATAAACCCTCAGGGCTGCCTATAAAACAGCTCTTCCTGACAGAGAACTATCTCCAGAATACAGTGCCTTACCAGATGTACCAAGGCAGAGGAAATGTGCCTTCTGCACACCAAACACACACACACACACACACACACACACACACACACACACACACACACACACACACACACACACACACACACACACACACTTGATGATGTTCTGGATTTCAGCATGGGGGATGTTATACTGTGAACTGGGTCTGCATCCATGGTCTCAGTTCACATCTGGTATCACCTTTAAACACATCATTGACACCATTATATGTGGCCTGCTACCTACTTGCATGGTAACTGTACATGATGGACTATGTACCCACTACCAACATGCATACCTACTAATTAGACTATTGTGTGAGAAGCTCACCCTGCATGGACCATAAGTCAGATGTGTACAGTGTGTGTGAATCATGGGAAATGTCTGGGTGTGGCTCAGTGAAATTAAGGGCGATATTCTACGCATTGCACAATGTCTGCAGTTGTGTGAGTGGAAGCCCTGATTACTGAGGTTTCTCACTCACTGTGGGCCTGGTGGGGCCTTGGTAACAATCTATGTGCAATACATATTGAAACAATATCAGGTGGTCAATGGATTGTACACTCAATGGGTGCTGGAAGATCAGAAGGCTGTGTGTTCTATTTCCACCCCAGGTACTTGGATAAATTTCCCAATATGGACACTGCTGTGGAACATAGTGCGGATGGCAGCATTCTTGAGTGTGCTGTCCTCTGGATGAAATTTTTAACTGTGGTCTCATCTGCCCAATTTGGTGGTAGCTCAGGTAACTATAAAAGGTTCCAGATACATATGGCATCTATCGAAAAAAGAGTAGTGGAAGATTCCCAATGTCCTGGTCAAATTTCCCCTAGTCAGTATGAATACCAGCTTAAGTCTCCCTGAAAAGAAAATACTGGACTAGTGGGAATAACCTGGTTAACAAGTAGATAATAAAATATGAAGTAAATGCAAAAATAAGTAAATTTCTTTCAAGACCTCAGGAAAATTATCTGTGCTGTAAACCTCCCACATAGTGGTGGTTCTTTCTTCAGCAGTCCTTGGGGGAATCATATATACTCTGACATCTGTGACATTCCTGGCATGTCATTGAAAAGTCCTTGTTGTGTGGATGGCTAAAACTACATATATTTAGTGTTCTCTAGGATGGGCAGTCCACACATTCAGACTGACTCCTCTTGTGAGTGACACAATCCAACATGCTCTTGCCAGGTGATGGGAGGTAAGGAACTGATTATGCCATGTGGGATGACACTTAGGGTCATAGTAGCCATGTCATGGGCACTGGGTCTAAGAACATCCAATGACATGTGATGTTTGGCTAGAGCTGCTGCTACTGCAAATATTGTAGACTGCCTGTATACCATCAATCTTTGTTTTTCAGAATAGGTCTACAACACACTGCTATGCATCTATTTATATGTTTCTGAATTGCTCTGTCATATTTGATGTGATTATTTGCATAATCACTACCAGGTTTGCATCAGGAACCTCATTTCCATATCATTATGTGGTCATTTGCATTTTCTGCAGAGCATGCTATTTTTATCCTAGTATCACCATACTCCTTGTTTCTCTGAATCACTCCACCTCTTTTCATCACTCGCACCACTTTGCAGAGCACTATATGCTAAATCTTTATGAATCTTATTTATATTATATTATATTTATCTAAGTGTTGAGATGCCTAAGCTTAACAAAATAAGACCAGACAAACAATGACAGTAATTTGTCTAAAAAATAATAATAATCAACTAAACAAGCCAGTCTTAAAATTCTGGCTGTTCAGTTCTGCAAATATGTCATCAATTCTGTTACTATGTAATGTGTGAATGTTTGTAAGGATAGACAGTAAATGGAAGGAAACTATTCTAGCTTCCATGAGGTATTCAATCAGAAATAAAAGTGATTCTAGAACTAATGTACTCCACACGGCACAAGAAATTCCAGCAGCTTGGCATTAACATTTAAAGTTATGTCTTGCCATGTGTTCCACTGATGGACTACTATTTAGTTCAAACACTCGTTTTTAAAGGATTTCAGGACTGACAAACATAGTCATGTTTACCATTCAGCTCCTAACAGGCAGCTTTACTCCATTAAGCCATTTGAGGCAGGGCTAGAGCAAACATCTAAGAATCTCCACCCTCCCCCAATCAAATATCTCCCCTCAAATCAGAACTAAGAACTGAGTGATGACACATGCTAGAACAGGGAGATAAAAAGAGGGTCATCTGCACTGCCATAGCCAGTGATTAATCTGAAAGTCCTGTTAGGGTAGAAGCCACACAGGGCATCTGTTACTCACTTGATGGTTATGCAATCTGTTGTAATCAGAGAGTATCAGTTCTCTACATGGGATAATTTTGGTTCACGCACATCACTGGATGCTTCACATCCTCAGCCACATGTGACAACATGACTTCCAGAACTATGTCTGAAGTGGTCATCTACAAAATATACTTCTGCGTGAACTTTTGTTGGACCAAAACTGGGGGTACACAAAGGATCACTTTCAGCGAAGAATCTTTCTCCACAGTACTCTTTACATGGTAAGACCATTGAATTCTTGTCAGCTTTGTGCGACAGCCACCCAGGGAGCCAAAATGCAGTTTAACCAACTGCAGCAACTGGCCAGTCTCAAGAAAACATGTATTTGAGTCTTGCACATGAGTAGAGGCCAGTCTTGGAAGGCATTCACTTTTTCTACCAGTGGTATGATGACTTCCTACTAAAAATATACCCAGTATATTGGACCTCTTCCAGGCCAGTGGAATGCTCAGTAAAAAGGCAGTCAATACAGTCTCCTTTAGGGAGATGAGTACTGCATGAATCTTGAGCAGATGAGGTGAGACGTTTGGTCCTATCTATGTATGTGTTTTCAACATTCTTACTTCTAGTTCACAGTTAGGACTCACAGTCTGGCTCATTTTACAAGTAACCACCAAACCATGTATGTAAGACTTTAACATGGTACATCTACTGTAAAAAAAATAACGCTGCTGTATTGGAACTGACCAAGGATTGAGAATAGGAGATATAAATGCTAAAAATCATCAGAGAAATAAGGAGCATTACATTAGCATTTAAATCACATGTTGAAGCTACAAAGAAAATGCACCAAGAGGTAACAGAAATTGTAAGTATCAGTTCCTGTGTATGTTTTGAGCTGGAAAATGAAAACAAACAGCTAAAGATTAAGGCGGCAAAGAATGAGTTACTTGATGAAATACTCATAGACTTTGAAGATCAAGTGAGATGTAAGAATATACATTTTATCAATGTGCCATAGCAGATAAAATGGGATAGACGATAAGCTCTTTATAACAAGGAGTTAGTGAAATGGACTGGCATGCAGGAAACAGATGTGAAGATTCAGCATGCAGATAGAGCAGGTCTGCAATCAAAGCAGATAAGTAACACATTTCTACTACTGATAATGGTGTGATTTGAATCCTTTTAATTAAAGGAAATGATGTTGTCTAAAATGAGTCAGCTGTGTAAGCGGTTAACTACTGGTAATGTGCAACTTTGGGTGGACCAGGGTTACTCGGTTGCTATTAGGGCTAAGAGAGCTAGATTTGTGTATATTATGAGGATGTGCATGTCCAAAACACCAAAGTTTCACCTGATTTATTTTCTATATATGAAGATTTTTTTCTTTGGGCTTAAAAGTTTGAGATATTGAAGAAACCGTAAAGGTAGTTCAGGAGTATCAGAATTATGGTGAAAGCACTACAAGAAATGGTGAACTACAAGATGAAACCTCACAGCAGATTAAAGAAGTAGAAATCTGTGAGAAGAAAATAGATCCATTTCTGCTGATTAAAAAACATGAAGCTTGGGGGAAAAGCGGTGTTTTGATGAAAGCAGCACGGGTTTCAGAGGACGATATCACAACTGCTGAACAGCAGGAATAAAGGAAAAAGAGATTTTAAAGGGGACTGTGTGAGGCTGACTGTGGATGGCCGAAACAAGGCCTGTATTGGAACTCAGGAGATAGTCTTAAAGACTTTTAACTGCTGGTGAAGATAGTGAGTGTGGGATAGGCTGTTTTTGATTCAGAAAGACATTTAGGATAATATATAAACAGACTGTCTCTGACCATTTGGCAATAGTTTTGGATACAAATTTCTTGCCCTTCCTCAACTTAATCTGGAAACTGAGACCCTGGCTGCTAGTGAAATCTATATTTGCTGAATCATTGTTTCTGCTAGTTAGGTCAATGCCTGGATTGGAAGTGATGAATGCATTTCGAAAACTGATGCTAGATTATAACTTATGTGCCATGACTGATCAATGGCAACTCAATGACAGAAGATTCATAGTACTATTTCATTAAATTGGCAAAATTGTTTTAGTTTTTGTTTAGAATGATTAGGATACTTTATAGCTAATGGGGACTGTGCGAGGCTGACTGTGGATGACCGAAACAAGTCCTGTATTGGAACTAACTTGGCTTTGGTGATTCCTAGGAAATTGGATTCTACATTTGATATGAGGACCATCCTCCTGTAACAAAGTACTGTTTCATGTTTTAATACTATTCTGCAGGTGAAGATTGGGTTATCACCTGTCTCTTTTTAGCAGAACTGTCCTGATATGGGTGAGGCTTCTTTGAAACAAAATGACAAATTGCTTGCTTATTTTTTCATGCCGCCTGATGCTGACCTCAGGTTTCTCTGAAGCCAGCTTGCCATAGTGTCATCCTCTACAGTCTCTATGCCTTGGCAGACTCCCTTGTGTGACCTTTACCAGAGGGGTTAATTTTCTAGGAGACCTTATGTACATGGAAGTTCCTAACTCCATGCACTGGCTCTTAGGGATTCCACCTACTGCCACTGCAGAACCGGATGATCGGGGTGAGATGGTACCAAACTGCAGCTCAGTGAGGGTGAGGGATTCTCTTTCAGCTCTGCTTGCCTTCTTTCATGATGATAACATATATAAGACTGACCAGGCTATGAGAAGTAGCTCAGGGCCATGCCTGCCCTGGATAACAGGGTCACCACATCTCGTCAGTGCTTCTCACACCACAGCCCAGCTATCTTTTCTGAGCCCTAACCATAAACAGGGCTGCAGAAGTGATCTGCTCAGCATGGTCCTTACCCCCTGAATATGCAGTCCATCTTTTTCTCTGTGTGTGCCATTATGCACTCAAATTGCTAATTGAAGTAAGGTCATCTGAGCCATAGCTGAGGTTTTATCCTTTCTTGACACCACAGCAGGCTGTGTGGTATTTTAGAAGCAACAATTATTTTCTAAATGTCTACCAAATACTGGCGATAACTATGATACTGCAATCAAAACATCTTAATATGAAATGAAACAACCACATTTTTATGTTGACAATAAAGTGAAAACAGGTCTATTACAATGGATGGTGTCTGTCCCACAAAATCTCAGTTTCATTAAGAAATTTCGCACTTTGAGCTGCCTGAAAATGTGGCAGCTTCAGTTATCCTTCTAGGTAGTGTGAATATTAGTGATTCCAGAGGATATGCCTATCTAATAAATACAGTGCGGTGTGATGTGAGTATCTTAAGGAATAAGAATTACTGCAGAGTAATTGTTTTGTCACTGATATTTTAAGAGCAAACTGTTTCAAGAGTGTTTTGACCATAAAAGACTAAGTACTCATGTGATCATGATTTTGCAGCTACCAACAATTCCTACAGGGTCTGTTGGGCAGTCCCTACAAGCCTCTTAGCTGTCTGACTCAAAGTAATCTGGTATTTCATTATTATCTGTTATTTTAGTATTCTCAGTGCAGGTACCATCCGTTGCTGTTTTGGTCTGATAATCCTAGGTATTTTCAGATCAGATCATCTAACACACTTTTTTATGTTCTTATTCATTCTACTTGCCTGACTTTTCTACTTTCATATAGTTGAACTGATGAAGCAATGTGACATACACAAAATGCTGGGAGAAGCTGAACAAAAGACACAGGATAGCCTGAAAAGGGCTTGGAACTATTATACAACAAGTATTGCACAGAACCAGAATATCAGGTCTTGTTTAATTCTTGTTCTCCATCGTTTTACTCCTTCTGTCTGTTTCCTACATGCATATTCCTTTCTTCTTTTTTTTGTGTCACCCACTTTCCTATCCATATTAGTTTAAAGGTACAATAATTGAGATGCACATTTCCAACCCAGCTCTGACCACTACTGACCTTTCTGAATTAAGATAGCAGCATTGATCTTACTTCTCTGCCATTTATTCCCTTCCTCTATTCTTTGACCAGTCCTAAGCCCTTTTCCTTTGTTCACTGCTGTAGACAGTCATTATACTATCTAATCCTTGTCCACCTTATGGTTCTGGCTGTGGGCAAGGGTAACACATCTGAGAATTCTACCTCCAACTCCTTCCCTTGAATCTTTCTCTACCACCTTAACTGTCTTCTCCAATAGGCCATTGATAACTGCATACACCATGCCATGCATTCTCCCCACCACTTGGGAACCTCCTTGGTTACTCTTCTTATGTCATGCTTAATCTAAGCACAGAAACTAATTTTACTGTAATATGGTGTCCACTGTATCCATTACCAATACCCATAATCATCTTTGTGATGGACTCTCCAGTCAGCAAGATCCTCTTCTCTAGGTCCATACTAGTTCATGCTACTGCTGCTTCTACCTGCAGCCTTTTCATCTACAATTCCAATACACCTGTCCCTCTTCACTGACTCTGCTGGTCATCTCTGTCTGTGTGCTGAAGCTGATTCATTTCCCATAATTTATGTACTCTTTCTATATGTGTTCTCCAGTTTTCTGTCACTGTCTCACTGTCCCTACCATCTGGCTCACTGCTTACTTCCTTCATGTTCTGTTTGTAGTGCTGGCTCCTGCATATCCACATTTGTCTGAGTCATGCCTTAATTATGTTACACTGTAGTCTGCATCTCTTTCTATCTTGCCCACTTCTTTTTGTCCCCTCTTTCATTGAGTAATTTCCCATTTTCTTACTTAATCTATCTGTTGCCACACCACTTGTCTGAACTCCTCCTACAACCTCTGTCCCACGCCCTTTCACCCTCTTGCTTTTCACCACCCTGTCCTGTTTAGTGACCTGTTGTTGTCTCCTCTTTTCCAATTCTACTTTGCCTTCCTTACGTGGTAGGCAATCAAAAGCCACCTCTGGCTCCCATCCTGGAAACATCCAATGTACCTTACAGCTGTAGCACTGCACCAGAAGTAAATGATGGCAGCATGTATTGAAACATTTTTTATACAGAAAGACATGTAAGTATAGAATAGCTTGTTCAAATACCTATCATAACATAAAGGTGAGATTCAAATGTGTAATGCAGGCATGATTGATATGAAAAATAACACATGTGGTGCAGACATGATTGATTAAAAAAACAGGAAAACAAGGTAAGGCTAATAACAAGTTAACTCATTTACAACTATCTAGTTTCAAAAAGGCTGTGTCCTCATTGTTTTATATTATTTGTTAATCTCCATTGCCTGACTTTTCTATTTTGGCCACTGGGGATAAATGGTTGTGCTATCAATATGGTTTGATATAGTCCATACCTCTCAACTTTTTAGTGCAAGAAATCTGGACAAAGCCCAAAATAATGGGTGGGGGAGGACAAAGGCCAAAAATTAAGGACAGATTTTAAATATTGTTCTTATAAACTTAGAAAGTTGCTAGACTAAGGTTTTGTATTATCAACTATTTCCTGAAGGATACAAAGTCTGAAACTCCAATGTTTTTCATTATTCAGTGATTTCAATAATTTATGATTTGTCAGAAAACAAGAAATTGTACGAGGAACAGACTGAAAATAGAAGGCAAAAATCCAAACATTCTGTGAAAATCTGGACAGTTGAAAGTTATGATATAGTCCTGTGAAATTTTCAAGGAAATGTACTTTAAGAGTTACCTGCAACAAACCATTAGATTGAACTCCTAACTTTTAAGGTTAAGGAGCAACCCTATTTTCAACTGTTTTAAAACAATAATATTAATGTAATTCTTTATCCCACAACATTTAAAAAGAATAAAAACTGCAGTTTTATACAGCAATACATAACCTCTTTTTTGTTTAAAGTCACAACAATGTATATGTTTTTTGCTTGTGATACCTTTCATTTTAGTTTCTCTGAGGATAACTGATGGCTTTTATTATGAAGCAGATGTTGTGTATTTTGGCTTTTCCTGGTTAGGGGTGGCCACAGTGGAACTCCGGTCCGCTAATGATTGGCAGTAGATTTTCACGTACCGAGTTGCCAGCTCTGACGCACAACCTTCAACGAAGGTACGCCCATTCACGCATGTCTCCACACAGAAGACGCTTTAGCTGAGAATCGAACAGGACAACGTCTTACTGTGAGGCTACAACGCTACCGCAGCACCACCACCGCAGTTTTATTATGAAGCAGATATTTTACAAATATTCATTGGTTTCTATTTTCCATTCTTACCTTATCTTTACCCATCTGAAAAAAATGTTAGCATCTCTACTCTGTTTTCCTATTTTCTCATAAAAATTTCAGGACAACAGCTGGATTCTTCGCTAGCATACTGCCTGAGCTAAAAACCCCTAAAAATAATGCAAGAACATTATATGAAATCTGTGGTTGCAAACTGCACTTTTAAAAACTTATTTTCTGCAATGAATAAAATGGCAAAAATATCACTTTCCAGCGAAAGAAGTGTTGTTTTAGTTCTGATGTCATAAATTGAGTTCTTATTAAAATGCCAGCAATTGCAATGTTATCTCTAGGAACAACAAAACTGAAAGTATAAATATGGTAAATATATAAAAGCTCTGAGGCTGCAGAAACTTTCAACATTCACTTTATTCTGAGAAACAGAGATTTTAAAGAGTTTCTAATTACTAGGGGTGTGGAGGCACAAACCGCACATCAAGGTTTTTACGGAATTACATTAAATATGAATATATGTTGCATTTCCTTGGTAATTATACTTTATTTTTCATATTTGTAGGACCTTGCAGTTATGTAACTCACAGATTTAATAGGTATCCTATAAAAGCAGGATAATGATATGATTATGATATTTACTTTGTTATCCAGAAGAAAAGTCTCACTTATGTTTCGAACAGAATGGCAAGGAACAGAGTATAAATTTTTAGAGGAACAGCACAAACTGAATCAGAGATAAGGTTGATGGTATAGGAATATATGTATGCATGTGAATATATATATATATATATATATATATATATATATATATATATATATATATATATATATAGTGAGAGAGAGAGACAACAAAACCTAGTATTGAGGACATGTAGTTTTCCAGTCTTAATGGTAGTGCACACTTTCCCAAACAAAGATGACAATAGTCTATTTTAGTAATTCATATGATGATATTATTCCTATACAACTAGTTTTCTCTTATGTCTATCTATCTATATGGATAGATATGATTTTTGCTTATAAAGTAATGGCAGCTCACAGCAGCTACGTTCTGTATCTGTACTGCATTTCTCATCCGGAAAAATGAGTTACATATAAACCTCAGTGAAAACTAATATAATGCAACATGCTGCACTGCCACCGTGAAATGACTATAAGGTCATGCATGCAGTCAGGCCATATCTCAGCTCACCCTTTGGTAATTCTCATAGGTTCATAGGTACGTATTAGGTTAGCTGCCAATGTGGGCCATTTTAAGCCTAGTCAGTTTCTCTTTTTGTGATTTAAATAACCCATCCCATTTGGTTATACAGTGGTCTTACCCATCTCATGGTCGATAATTATATATTACCCCTAATTAGAATAAGTGGTATCATACCATAGATAATTTCTGGGGACCCCATGCATGACATAACGCATTTAGGAGCTGCATCTGTCCATTAGTAGTACTGGGGACAGTAGGGGTAAATTTTCTGTTTCCCACACACAGATCTAAGTTGCACTTAAAATTGGACTGGAATTAACTTGTTTCACATAGATGGGAAGTCTGTTCCTCAGCAGAGATATCTTCTGCAAAATATACCTGTCCCTCCAAACCATTCTATTAATGTTACACAAGAGGTTTAGATTCCATGACTGAATGTTTCTGATGCTATTTGACTTGCTGATGTGCAGTAAATCCATCTGTAATGGGTCAGAGGATACCTTGTATACCAGACACAGGTCACCTCTTAGCAGTCTGTAGAATCCTGAGTATAGTGTCAGGGCTTTGTCCATGTAGGACATGTTGTTTAGGCCTTGTATTCTTTTATTAAGGTATATCTGCTGGTGTTCCAGTCATTGTATATGTCTGGATGGATACATGCCAAAGTGGACATTATATTCATTGATTGGCGTAATGAGGGCTGAGTAAAGGGTGACAATGATGTCCCTAGATTTAGACACATCCCCTTTGTTTTTAAGCTGTGCACTATAGAAGGACTTTCTTACAAGAACAGAGTCAGACACATGTTGAGCAAAAGTTGGGTCACTGTTCATGTAAGTTCCCAAACCCCAAACAACTGGGTCAGCTCTTAGGGGTGTATTGTCAATGTCATAGTTTGCTAGTGTAGATGACTTTCTAAAAGATACAGTAATGCTTTTTTTGTCATTTAGTTTCAGACCATGATTTTGACACCAGTTATTTATTTGAGACATAGCTTCCAGCAGGATGACCAAGTCATTTGGGGATTCAATGACTGCTCCTAGCTTGCAGTCATCTGCAAACTTAGTCAGCCAGAGCCCTTTGGTGTTTTGCATCAGAAATGTTGACACAAAACAGGATAAGTCCCAGCAGAGAACCCTGGAGGAATCCACTAGTTACTGATCTCTTTGTGGGGGTAGCTTATATTTTTTTGATTATTTACATCCTAGCTGTGAACCAGATGGCAGTCTAGCGGGTGACATAGGGGTTTATTCCCAGTTTATTTAGCTGTTCTACTATGCCTGAGTGGAGAATTGTGTCAAAGCTTTGCCCAGGTCAATGCATGCTGCGCGTACTGCTTTGCCTTCATCCATTGCTTTGGTGACCTTTTCAGAAAAATCCACCAGGCTGAGTAAGCATGACCAGCCCTTGACAAATACAATCTGAGATGGGTCCAGTGTTTGGAGGTTCCCTATTTCCTGATTGATTAATTCCATGATAAGTCTTTCCATGGCTTTGCATATGAAGATGGCCAGCCTTATGGGTCTCTAATTGCCTGTGTCTGTAAAAAATATAAACATTAAATAATAAATGTTTATAACATCATACTAGGATATATTGGTAATGAATGCCACTAGGTATACCATTTCACTTCTAAAGGCTTAAATTCACACTGGTGCTGAACTAAGCTTGACTTTATTGACATGACATTTTATTGGTGACTTCTCTGAGCTTCCAAAAAGTCACTATTCTTTGACAATTTTATGTGATTTTCTTTTTTCTTTTTGCTTCTTAGGCATAGGTACTTACTAGGATATTGATCTGCTCTGTGGGGATCTTTAGAAGACTAACCATACAGTCCCATGAAGCATAAATACAAATAACCCAGTGACAACCAGAACATTTATGTGTTGTCCCTATCCATGAGGGACAAGGGCGCTAAACCATGGGTAAATTTGTGGTTGCCCATCCATTCATCTAGATTACATTTGAATAATATAAGAGAATTACTTTGCTTTGTGTGGCGAGGAAAGTGATTTCAAAGAAATTGTATTCTCTGTGATACATGTCTGTCTCTGCAACTTGTTCTAGTTATGCTTGCAAAGAGATTTATCTCTCTTGAGCAGGTGTTTATGCCCCATTGGTCTTGAGGATGTGCAGTACATCTCACAAGCTAGGATCTTTTGTAGATCTGTACATGAAGCAGAGATCAACTCTCAGTCTCCTGTATGACACTAAGAAGAGGGACATGACTTTGAGACAGTCCTCATAGTTTTTTTTTTAATTTAGGCTTTTGATTTTCTAAGTAAGAAAGTACTGTACATTCAGCTTGTGTCAGATGTTTGGACAGGTACTTACTGAAAGGAGCATTATACTTAATGATTGACCTAATGAGCACAAAATACTGTAGAATGGTCACATCTCTGGACTTGGACACCACACAGTTAGTAATAAGTTGTGCAATAAAAAAAGACATTCTTACAATAGTGGATACATGGTGATGGAAAGACAGTTCATTTTCTACATAGTTTCTCAGGTTCCTAACTACTGGATCAGTTTTCAATGATGTTTTGTTAATGTGGCAGTTACAAGGGACTTCCTGTTTGCTGAAGGACATTATTGTACATTTCTTGGCATTTAGTTTTAGTCCATGGTTTTGTCACCACCTATTGGTTTGAGAAAGGCACTCTTGTTAGATCCTAGTGCCCACTGGGAAGTCTGTGATGGCACTAAGTTTACAGTTATCTACAAACTTGGTCAACCATAAATCCTTAACAGGTTTTGATGACCTAAACGTAAATGCACAACAGTAGTGGAGCAAGGACTAAACCCTTGGGCACTCCATAGGAACAGATCTTTTGGAAGAGGAGATAATTTCCTGAGTTCTGTTTATGAGCCAATTTGCTATTCATTGAATTACATAGGGATTAGCATTAAGCATCTTTTACTTCAATAACCTTCTCAAAGAAGTTAAGCAGATTAAGTAAGCAGGATCAACTCTTGACAGCCCCAAACTGGCTTGTATCAAACATTTGTAGGTTACCTATGTTTTTATTTATTAATTCTATAATGATAATTTCTGTAGCCTTAAAGACCTTACAGATAAGGCTGGTCAGACTCATGAGTTGATCATTTCCTGGGTCTATTGTCACCTCACCTCTGTACAAGGTGATGTCAGTTGCTGTTCACCATTCATTTGCCACAAAGCCTGTTTGGAAGCTGACTCTGCATAGCCACCATAGGGAGTCTGACAGGTCCGGTTTCAGTCTAGCCAGTAAGCATCCCATTATGTTATCCAAAACAGCCCAATATGTTATCTGATGTAATAGCAGCTCACTACAGATGTATTCTAGATATATATTGGAATTCTTATTGTTTAACATTGCTTAATATAAGTCATATAGCCACCTCCATAGGAAGCCACATATGATACAGCATGCCAGAGAGTAATTGCAAACTGCTTGTAAAACCTGAGCTTAGTACCCAGGTATAACAGTCCATATCTCCATCTGCTTTTAAGAGTTCTTTGTAACACTATTCTAGAATTTATACTTGGAAACTTTGGTTTAAAATGCACCTAATATTTTCATTTCAGACATATGTAACTCAGCTGAACACTGAAGTTGGCTTGTCCGTATTGGCACTGACAGTATGAGTAGTTTAAGTGGTGGTATATTTTTCAGTGATACAATGATAGAAGAGGAGAGACTTGGAGCATGGCAAGGTGGTATTACTGTGCAATGCAAGGAGGTTGGATAGGGAGACTTGAGAGCTGGAGGCAGGGGTGCAGGAGAGGAGGATGGGCAATGCTGCTATTTTTCAAAATGATCCAGTGACAGGAAGGGGTGGGACATGGAAGTGTCTGGGCACAGACTGTTCAAAATGATGCAGAGCACATTATAGAGGTAGATTAACACTGTACATAAAGGAGGGTATAAATGCAAGCAGAAGGAAGAGTAGAACACCACCCCTTGAAGGGGATGAACGAGTAGATAACATAAAACCTTCAGAACCATAACTAAGTTGAAGCAAAAGGGGAAAATGCCCTTAGCACAAGCTGTTGGGGGGAGTGCAGTACTAGTATTGATCGACACTGATACTGCATTTATATGGACATGGCCAAAGACTTTATTTCGCGTGTGTGTGTGTGTGTGTGTGTGTGTGTGTGTGTGTGTGTGTGTGTGTGTGTGCGTGTGTGTGTGAGAGATAATAACTGTAGTAGCCTGCTTGTTACAAGGACGTAAAAGATTGCTTTTTTTTTGGTCTCAGCTTTGACATGGGGGGGGGGGGGGGGTTGGAGAACTGCACAGCACAACAGATGACCTCACTACAGTTCTTAGAACTTTGTCTAAATCCGCTGGAGAATTACGTAAAGGAAAGAAAGAATGCTGGTGAACTGTTTCAGTGTATTGTCCACTAAACATGTCAAGAAAGGAGGATGGGAAAAGCCTGGCTCCACAGTGTAAAGGGATAAAGCCTCAACTATGACCCAGACAACCCAAGTTCAGTTGCTAACTTAAATCCTAGAAGATCCAGGAGGGGCAGAAAAGAAGTGAGCAATTGATGCTGGCAGACTCATCCAGGTGGGAAGGGTGCCAGTTTTACTCATTGGACAACAATTACTAATTAAATGAAAATGTGTCTTGCAGGCAGCATTTGCAGGGCTGCACACTTGGATTCTACCAAGCCTTATAGATTTTACATTTCATAGGATTTGTATGTGAACATCCACACCCTCAAGGAAAAACATTGCACACCCTCAACATCTCTGGATGAGACTGCTGCTGCCAACTTGTGCCAAGGGGGGAAGGTTAGAGTCAAATAGCAGCAAATTTCTGATAGCTACCTAAACGGTATCCTCCTGTGCACACCAATTGCTCCACCAGAGAATGGTGGGTCCAAATCAAGGCAGAACTACTTATGGTCAGCTGGCAGTGGGGATAAAAAAACATAAAAAAAAAATTGGATACGAGAATGTAGAACAGAATGAAGGAGTAGGGTCAGAGACACAGGATTATAGTCATGGGAGCTGTATTTGAGAATGCTTGTTTCAGTGTAGTCTATCCTGTGAAAGACAGACAGACATTTTTTCCATTTATTTTCGCTGAACTGACTGAAAGGGCTATTTTTACAAGATACAACACAATCCCTTCACAGATGAGTGTGTCCTGTACTCAGTGGAGTGCAGCCACGTGTGATCTACTGGTCCCAAGTTTTTGCAACTTGAAGTTATTTTCCTTTTACTTCATTTGCATTGACCCCACAGTTGCTTACATTAAGTTGTGGGCCGTGTGGCGAAGCACAGACACAACATAGGGGTTGTGGGGGAGCAGAAAACAATGTTTATTTTTTTTTTTGTTAGTGGAATCAGGGAATATGACTGTCTGTCAGTCTGTTATGAACCACAACAGTGAAGACACACTGGTAATCACAGAGCCGGAGGAAGCATGCAAAGGATGGACATCATGCATTGTTACAGTCATACAAATTTTAACATATTTAGCATACTGCTACCAGTTGCACTGTTTGCAGTTATAAAGGGAAGGCGTGTCAGTGAACAGTGCCAAGGCAGAGAAAACATGGTGCAGTCTCAGAGTAATTCAAAGGGATAGGGGATTGCTAAGGAAGATCCATAACATCTTTTCTATCATTTAACTGTATTTTAAAACTGAAATTCATGGGGTTGTATTAATTTAAAATAGATGTACTTAAGATGCTATTCATTATACTATCTGTACATCAGTTAGTGTCAGTGGGAGGTTTTTAACATGGACTGGATGATGTCATGTGACTTATGGGTGTATTTTTATGGGGTGGGTTTTATTCATGATTCATTGTGAGGAAGTTTGGCATAGTGAGATGAAAGTGCTTAATAAAGATTTGTATTTCACTGGTGTGGTGCCCTTGCCCTTGTAGTTTTGGTTATCTCTTTTTCATATATCAAAATGATTCTATTGACTGGCTTACCAAATATGTAGAACACTACAAAGGTGGTATCATTGACCTTAACCCAGCTCACACTACTGCTTTACAAACAGCATACAACATTACAGATAAATGAGCAGCAGAAAATGTCCTACCTTCAATGACAATAATACTGTATAGCGACATTTGATACCCCAAATACCAACTTTTTATATTACTGGTGACAACAGCTTGAAGTTTACAAAAAATGAAAGATCTTGGAGTCCTTGTAGCTCGTAACCGTCTATTTGATACTTATTTAGCTGCTACTATCTGTAGTGCAAATGTAGTTGGTCATTGATCCTCTGTGGAGTCGAGAACCTTGCCAGGGAGATAACTGCCTTCCCTTTATATAGCACTTACCATACCAATTAAAGAATACTGTACCCTGTATCTAGTGTAACTGGAGAAAGAGCAAAGATTTCTCACAAAGGGAACTAAAAGACCTTCAAGGCTGGCCTTATAGTCAAGGACCTCAGAGACAATCTCTTCTCTGTATTTTAATGTCTTCTTAGAGGAGACCTATGCATGACATACAAAGCAGAGACATATGCCTGACATACAAAACAGTGAAGCATCCCTTACAATCTGAAACCATTTACAAGCATATTTGCAGAGTCTTTACCCCTCTGTCCTTCCTTAGCGCCCTATTAGTTATATATGCTGTACCTTGGAGTAGGGTAGAGATTCTGATTGTAATTCTAGTCATTAGAATTTCAATGGACACCCCCCCCCCTTTCCAGGCTGGTTTGCTTCAATAACATTTGATACATTTGTCTGTAGTAAGTCTGACTTTGATCTAAATGCTTCACAAACCATACTGTTTTTCTCTTATTCATCTCATTTTCACATGCACCTTCTAAACCACTCTGTTAGGAAATATTTTTCTTCCATTTTGCTTGATTTTTCCTTCACATAGAAGTATGTTGCCTCATTTGCTGTAAACTTTTTTGCCTTGTAGTTTTTCCCCTCATCTCCCATT
Organism: Protopterus annectens; assembly: GCF_019279795.1. Lineage (NCBI taxonomy): Eukaryota > Metazoa > Chordata > Ceratodontiformes > Protopteridae > Protopterus > Protopterus annectens. The sequence goes on along the minus strand of NC_056731.1, from coordinate 1,093,238,695 downwards.
TGCTAATGCTTTTTAAAGTATTTTTTCTGCCTTCATGGATCGACTTTGAAAAGAAACAGTCTCCAAAAGGCTGTATTTAATAGGTAAAACAATGATACACTGGAAACATAGGGAGCCATATTACTTCTTTTAGAGTAATGAGTCATTTTGAGATTCTGATTTTATTTTCAATTTTAAATGACGTGTTAGGCATGTAGCTTCTCTGAAACTTGCATTGTAGCTCTGCTAATCTGCAGAGTTTAAGTAACATACCGTGGCTTTAAGAAGCAAAACAGACAAAATTAAGTCAGTGAATACTACTAAAATATCCCAAATTCTGTGTATCATAAAAAAGATGACACATATTTTAATACCTTTTAGAGGGTTCTGTATCTCTGGGGATGTTGACCTAGCCACCGTCACTTGATATGGTAATTTTTCCGTCCTGTTTGGGATGTTTTATAGCTAGCAATAGTACAACAATGGAAACTTTATACATGACAGTATCTGTTTAATAATAAATTAAAATCCTTATAAATTTCATTTCCTACCAAGTGCAGACACACTGTCTCTGGTAAACATAGTGTTGTTAGAACCAGTAGAGCTGAAGGTTATAAATTTGAAATTTAATTATTAAAGGCTATAATGTTGAGCAGTGTGTTCAACAAAGCCTTGTTAAGCATAGTCCTGCGTCAGGAATAGAGAAGAATGATGTCTGGATTAAAAGGATTTTTAATAGAATACAGTGCTTTATTTCAAGACTAAGAAGTTTGTTTGGTCAACACTGGAATCACATCTGTGAAATCTAATGCTGGTGTACTATAATAATTCTAGGGCTACAACACTGAAAATAAAACTTTTGGTCTTGGATTCACAAAAGATCAGAGTAAGCTCTCTTGTTGTCTATTTTTTTTTTGCTATCTGTGCAACATGACTTTTTTATGACCCCCTACAGATACTCAATAAATAATTTAAAATCTTTACTGAAAGCTGATTTTGCACATTGAATGCAGACTATAAAATGTGTGTGTGTGCGTCTGTGTGTGTGTGTGTGTGTGTGTGTGTGTGTGTGTGTGTGTCCGCATGTGCATGCAAGTGTATGTGTGTGTGTGTGTGTGTGTGTGTGTGTGTGTGTGTGTGTGTGTGTGTGTGTGTGTGTGGGTACATTTGTTTCCACATAAGATTAACTTTTAAACAATATAGCTTTCATTTGGTCATTTGGCATGGTGCCAAAAAAGGCTAGCCTAAATGAAATTGTGATGCTACTAAAGCCAGAAATGCTGAGATCACCATCCTTAACACTGCCATTTTTCTGAAGCATGTACACCCATACCCACCATTTTTGTAAGGTAACTGACTGCCATTTAGCTGAGAGGTCATTCAATTGCATTGAAATGACTGAAGGGTTTTTCCCCTGACAAACTTTTTTTTAGTAAATTAAGTTAAATGACTGACTGATCTTTTTTGTGAAAGTCTTTGCCTACATACACAGTCTTTTATTAAATTAATCAGCTGTGTCGGTATAAGACAGCAAAAATGTACACAACCTCTGTGAGGGGAGGCATATTACTGATGCTTGCTGACATGAATCATGGGCCGAAACTATTTAGCTGTATTAAACATCTCCCAAAACCAATTAATCACTTCCCAAAGACAGGGGGGCATCACAAATGATTCAGATCTTGGGTATATAGTCAATTAAATTAATCCTCCAGAAATAAGCTGTTTCCCTGTCAGTCTGAAGACACATTTCTTCCTTTTGTCTGCTTCTCCTCAGAAACGGGGTTTGTATGCAGGCATGCTTTGGAGCTTATAACTCATTTCCTGTCTTCAGAATGAGTTACGATGACTTCTCTCTCTCTTTCCATAAAGACCAGTTAAAATATAAATGTATATTATGACCTCAGACAAAGATTACTTTGCTCCCATTGTCTGCACATGTAAGTTGGAGATACTACTTAACCAGCAGCTTGTTTTTTAGTATGTTTCACCCAGTCTAAGATTTACCTCATATCATGTATCACCTATTTAGGAAAGCTGTTTCAATCTTTAACTGACCTTTCCATAAGGAATAAAAAACAATAACAACAACAAAAATTCTTCTTCATGTCTCCAACAGCTTTTCACCTTGCGTTTTTCCATGTTTAGGTTGTAGCCTTTTGATCTTTTGTTCTTATGTCTCACTTTTTTTTTTCAAAGAGTGTACTGACTTGGATTTTGTAATTCTTATAAGGTGGTATCTTGTCTTCTGCCTTGTTTCTTCAAGACTGTACATATGAAGCTCTTGTACTCTTTTGTTATGACTCCTGGTGCAGACTGCATATCAGTTTTTTACCTTTTCACATACCATTTTTGTGTTTTTATCTGTGAGGCATTGATCTTGTCTTGCTCAAAAGTCTAACTCTAAAAAATTCTGGAACTCGCTAAATCAAATGCTGCACCCAGGTCACCCCTTTCCCCCCAACCCATAACCAAATAACACACCTGTAGAAACTGCCACCATTTTTAACACCTACTTCACCAAATCCATATCAAAAGATGGTAAACCCTGTCCCCTCCTCCACTAGCTCAAATGATCACACTACATCACCCCACCTCCAAATTCTACAAACTCTCTCTCTCTCTCTCTTGAACCTGTTTCAACCAACTATATTAAGTCTCTACTCTCAAAACTCAAATCTTGTTCATCTTTTGCTGACAATCTTCCACCCTATTTTTTACACATAGCTGCTGAGCCCATTGCTATTCCTGTATCTATCCTAATAAACTGCTCTATCTTTGAATCTAAAGTCTTCTCCATCTGGAAATAATTCTGCACTTTACCCATAGATAAGGGATGTAACTGCACCAAAATTTCCAACTTCAGACCTATCGCCATACTCTCACTTCTCTCAAAAATATTAGAAAAATGCATTAACAAGCAAGTCATGCAACACTTACTTCAGGAAAACTTGCTTACTCCCACCCAGCATGGCTTTCACCCACAGCGTAGCACTACAACTGCCCTATTATTCTTCATCCATACCATCTCTCTGGCAAGAGACAACAAGAAACTTGTCTCTTGTTTTTTCCTTTACCTCTCCAAAGCCTTTGATACTGTCTCCCACTCTCTCCTTCTAACCAAATTGTCTAACCTCAGCTTCTCCACTGCTACTGTTGCATGGTTTTCCAGCTATCTCTCTGATCATAAGCAATCAGCAAGATGGCTCTCAGCTTTCTCTCCTCTTCTCCCTGTAAAAATGGATGTCCCACAAGGAACCATCCTTGGGCCACTACTCTTTAACATCTTCACTAATCTGCTGTATACCTCCTGCCCCCAGTCTTCCCTCATACAATATACAGATGACTCTGCAGTCGTCACCTTCTCTGATACTCCCTCTGATCTTATCTCTGCTACCCAAGAATCCTTTAACTCAGTTAAAACATGGCTTTCTCAAAACCAGCTTATTCTTAACCCTCAAAAAACAAAACTTCTCTTTCTTCCTAAAAACCTCACCCACCTTAAAACCATTTTTTCCATACTATCCCAAGATAACACGTTCATCAATGCTGAAAATAGCACAAAACTTTTAGGAGTCATAATTGATGATCAACTTAAATGTGACTTGCATATAAACGACAGTATCAAAAAAAGACATCAAAAACTTTGGCTCCTCTATCGAAACAAAAGGTTCCTCACTAACAAAGCTAAAATTTCTCTCTGTCATGCCTACCTCCTACCTAGCCTATTGTATAGCTCTCAAATTCTTACAAATCTAAACTCTACATTACTTGCCAAATTAGAGACAACTTACAACAAGGTAGCTAGATTTGTTGGACATCAACCCTATAAATCTCACTATTGTCTTTCCCCACAAGCTACTTTTCTCTAAACTCCCCATAGTGCACTCAATCCTTTACCAGAAATCTTACTGTCTCAGCCTATCTCCTCTCATCTCATATTACAACCCCACCCAGCCACTACGCAGCTCTGACCAAGACCTGCTACAGATATACAACCCAAGACCAGTACTGGTCATAACCTCTACAGCTACCATCCTTCTAAATCATGGAACAAACTCCCACATGAAATCAGGTCCCTTACAAATATTAATCTATTCAAAGCTGCAGCAAGAGAATATCTAAAATCTCAGTGGTCCTGCCTCTGTACACAACCTCCTTAACCCTAGACAGTCAAACTATGGCCCTTGGTATACCACTTCTGTTAGGTCTGTTATATTAGAAATGTCTCTAGCCTGCATACTTACTACTACTGTATAACACTATAACAGCCAAAAATACGATTGCGATATCTGATTATTTGCTTTAGGTTGACTAGCTTCTGTAGTGAATTATTGAACATTGTATTTGCCTGATTGTTTCTGTGCCAACTATTGTCTGTAAATCCTATTTTATCTAGTTATTTGTCTTTCAATTATAAACCTAATGTATATAATACATTGTAATAATGTGAAGTATTTCTCCCTGGGCATCCGCTGAAAAAGAGCTACCCAGCTCAGTCGGACAATCCCGGTCAACAAATGTAAAATAAAATAAATAAAATAAATAAATTTTACGGAGGAAATAAGCCCTGTAGAACTTACACATATAACACACCAGGAGGGATTTCACAATCTGTCTGTATGAAGAAATAACAACATCTTGTTTTCTACTGATGACATCTCTTCCTATGCATAGTACTACTTTGCCTGCACTCTTTAAGCTCTGTATGACTACCTGATATGAATAATGCTAAGTTCATTTTGCTTTTGTTGTTATTGCCTTTCCTTCAGCTGTGACTCCTTCTGTAGGTTATTGCTTCCCAAACACACCATTTCTTTTTTTGCACATAATTTCAGCTGCCCTGTTTTAAACACTTCCTTTAATCTCACCAAATCTATTTCCTTCCATTCTGGGAAGTTTGAGAATAAATCTGCCACTGTATTCTGAGCCAGACTGTGACAGGGCAGACTTTTTTCAGTTCATGCAAAGATGTAAGAATATGTGGCATTGTTCTGCATAATGCATAAATGTATATGAAATTTGTAACTGCTTCTGCTGGCAAATATAGCAATTATACATAAGATGTGAAACGTAAAGCAGACGTGAAACAGAAACTGCAATTGTTCTAACCAGTGATTACAAGATATGACTATTACTAGGCCAGTATGCTAAAAGCTGTAAAATGACATTTAGAAAATTCTGTAATGAGATAACCAGCCAACAGCAGGAAAACAAACTAATTAGCAGGTAAATGAAACATATTGGTTAACTGAATTAATGGTTTCTGTATGTGGGGGGCATATGCCAAATAGCTGCATGAACAATCTGGGGAAGATGTGCTGTACAAACCTGTGAGATGGTTCCTTCAGTTATGACTCTGCCTATGGTGTCTTCTGGAAACTGATCCACTGTATTTTACAGTTCAATAATTATCTTAGTAAAGAGATAAATAGGAGAAGGTTTAGCTGAAGACAGGTGTTTTTTTCTTTTATAATCTGTTTGAAGTGATTATTTTCAGTTTTGTCAGTAAAAATTTATATTTGTCTGCATATTTTGCTAACTATACTGCTTAACAAATTCTGTCTTAAGTATTTTTATTTATTCAGTTTTAAAAGGCTTCCAGCTGATCACGTACTTAATTATTGATTGATAAAGAGTATATTTATTGTTAAATGGTGGTAAATTGTTGGCATTTACCACTAAATGGCCAAACTGTGGTGCTACATACTACCATTTGTGTTTACAATTATTTGGTTTTGCAACAAGAATAAAACAATAACTGTGAGTTTCTCAATCAGGTCACCTGCAATAGCAGCAGCTTAATAGTTCTGGGTATTCATAAAAGTCTGTAGTCTTGGAGAATATTATCAGCTTTCGCTATGTTTTTGTGTGCGTGTGTGTGTGCGTGTGAGCGCATGCGCGCGCACGTGTGTGTGTGTGTGTGTATATGAGTATGTATGCGTGTGTGTGTGTGTGTGTGTGTGTGTGTGTGTGTGTGTGTGTGTGTACGTGTGTGTGTGTGTGTGTGTGTGTGTGTGTGTGTGTGTGTGTGTGTGTGTGTGTGTGTGTGTGTGTGTGTGTGTGTGTGCGTGTGTGAGTGTGTATGTGTAACAGGTAGGTAGGTAGCATACCTCTCAACTGTCCAGATTTCTGCCCTATATTTTTGGTCTGTTCCTCATAAAAAGGATTAAAGTTTCAGACTTCTTATCCTTTAGAAAAATGCATACTAACACAAATCCTGTTATTCTAGCAATTTTTCTAAGTTCATCAGAGCAATATTTATAATCGGTCCCTATTTATTTTGGGCTTTGTCCAGATTTCTTGCATTAAAAGATTGAGGTGTCTGTGTGTGAGAGTGAAATGCCTAAGTTAGGGATAGCAGGTGGTTAGTAATTTGCTTTCTGTATCTTAATTACAGGAAACAAGAGCCCCTAAATCCTCTACCCCAACTATCGAGCTATATTTTTCAAGGAACTGAGTCACAGGTGCATTTTTCAATAAATTGAGTTTCAAGTGCATTTTCAAGGAATTATGAGCTTCAAGGGAAGAGAAGTTTACTGCTGTTCATGCTGTCTGTTTACAATGCGCAATTGCTTGTTTAGTAAATGGTATCACTATCGTAGAGAGTATAAAGTCAGTCTTAGTAGCACAAGAGGTAGCATGTTTCAATTTGATTCAGAAGGCTGTGGATTCTACTCCCAGTACATGTAGATGGATAGCTGATGCTGTGTTGTATTTTCAGGAGGGTGGGATACTGCCATCCTGAGTTATGTCATCCTTTAGATGAGATGCCTAGTAACTATGAACCTGTTTTCAGTTCACCACCCATTCCCAACTGCAATATTACCAGCTTACCATTTTTTTCTTCAAGGGCAGCAGGCATTGAAATTGTAGATAAAACACTGAAATATAAAGTTGTTTGCTAACAGCAACCTATTCACTAGTTACAGAGCTTTTTAATGTGGAATTATTCAGATGACTTTTACTTAGGTTCATAGGTTCATAGGTTCATACTAGGCTATCTGCCCAAGGGCATTTATAAGCCTAGCCCATAGTTATGTGGCTTTCGCCACCCCTTTAGTTTGAATAAAAACTATGCCTATCATTTTTCTGTGCCTCTGTCAAGCAGTGACACTGAAGTAATCCCTGGGGTATATCTGCGATCTCCCATCCATTGGTCAAGATTCCTCTTGAACAAGGCCAGCGAGGTGCTCTGCCTCACATGTACCGGGATTTTGTTCCACAGCATAGGGAGTCTCTGGGTGATGAATCTGTCCCTCCAGCACGTTCTATTTATAACCGTGTCAAGGTTTAAGTCTCCCGCCCTTGTGGTTCTGAGGGATCTAGATTTTTTGAGGTGAAGCATATTCATCAAATCTGGGTTTGACATGGCCTTATATGTCAGGCACAGGTCACCTCTGAGCAAGCGGTATGAGACTGAATAAAGCTGAAGTTCTTTCAGTCGGGCAGCATAAGACATATTTCTGAGACCCTTTATCCTTTTGGTGAGGAACTTTTGGGGCCTTTCAAGCTGCATCAGGTGTCTGGTCAGATACATTCGACGGGCATTGTACTCAATCATAGGTCTAATGAGTGATGAGTACAGGGGGACGATGACCTCCCTTGATCTAGATGTGAATCCCTTCATGATCAGGTGGGCGATATAGAAGGTTTTCCTAACTACTTTAGCAACATGAGTGTCAAGCGAAGACTACTGTCAACTTGGGTCCCCAGATCCCTGATGACTTTTTCTGTGCTCAGTGGATTGTCACCTATATGGTAGCTAGGGGTAACCTTGTTTTTCCCGAAGGGTATGACTATGCATTTTTTGGCGTTTAACTTCAGGCCATGGCTCTGGCACCAGTTATCCGTTTCTGCGAGGCCCTTCTGGAGGATATCTGTGTCAGATGTGTTTTCGACTATGGCGCCCAGTTTGCAGTCATCTGCAAACTTTGTCAGCCATAACCCTCCTGTGTTTGCTTGTACTTCAGAAAAGTAGATGCCGAACAAGAGTGGACCCAGGACTGAGCCCTGTGGGACACCACTTGTGACAGGCTTTGAATCTGACATGGCTCCAGCAACTCTGACCCTGTGGGTTCTGTCACTTAGCCAGTTTGCAACCCATCTTGTGATGTATGGGTTTACATTCAAGCTGATGAGTTTTTCGATGATACCTGAGTGGGGTATTGTGTGAAGGCCTTTGCCAGGTCGAGGTAGGCTGTATGGACTGCCTTTCCTCATCAATGGCCTTGGTGACTGTCTTGAAAAGTCAACCAAGTTTAAGAGGCAGGATCTGCCTTTGACAAAGCCAAACTGGGTTGGATCCAAAGTCTGCAAGTTCCCTATGTCTTTATTTATGAGTTCCATTATGATCCTCTCCATGGCTTTGCAGATAAGGCTTGTCAAGCTAATGGGGCGGTAATTTCCAGGGTCTGTGGAGGCACTGCCCTTATGAAGTGGGACCACAGTGCCGTGCGCCACTCCTTGGAGTGCGTATCCTGAGGTGAGGCTAAGATTAAACAGCTGTCCTAACTGTGGGTTTAATTCCTCGTTGAGTTCATGAAGCACACAGCCGGGGACACCATCCGGTCCCATGGATGCTGTGTTTTTGCCTTAGTGAGGCAGTTCTCACCTGGGCATTGGAGATGTTTGGGGGCTACAATCCTCTGGAATAGATATCTCTCCTTTTGGGGAGGGGGAGAAGTTTGCACTGAACCTGTCAGCCAGTATGTTAGCAATGTGTGTAGGTTCAGTAATTTTCACATCATTTTGAACTAATTCTGAGCATATCTGGGAGTTTCCTCCTAGGTTTCTAACATAGCTAAAGAAGGCCTTATGATTGTCTTTAGAGTCCTTGGCGATTTTTCTCTCAAAATTTGCCTTTGATGATTTTATGAGAGCTCTTAGTTTTTTACTTATAATGATCAAAGGTGTCTTACCTTTCAAGGATTTTGCTCTATCTTGTAGTAGCTTCCTCCTTTTGTTGTAGAGCTTGTTTATGGCTGGGGTCCACCAGACTGGACGCTTGCCTTTGGTACAGAGAGTCTTAGTTTTGTTTGGGATTGCCTGATCCATGCAGTCCTGTAGGTGCTGGTAGAAGGCATTTGTAAGTGATTCAGCAGTTTGAGTAATGTTTACCACTGGCTCAGGGGCCTTAAAGTAGACCACACTAGTTTTTAGAAGTGTGAAGATTGTGCCATTGACTAATATTGGTGGATTGTCTGTTTGTGGTCCACATTTCAAATGCATTCCGGCATTCAGATTCTGTGTGTGCTGAATATGAAGATGTAAACAGCAGGTCGCACAGACGCAGAAGATGAAATCACATGCACCCCTGTTGCATCTGTGCAACTGGAAGAACACTCAAAAAAAAAAAAAAAAAAACAGCAATTTTTTTTTTTTAAATTAAAAAATAATTCTCCCAGCCAGCCCCCCCCCCCCCCCTTCACGTACAGGTAGGAAATTTCTTCTGCTGGACCGGACCCGGTCCATGGACCATGGCTGAAAAACACTGATAGTGCATGACATATTCCCACCAATGACGTCATCATTATCTCTGCCATCCCAAGAGTTGCTCTTCCCATTTTTTTAACATGTATCATTATGAGGAGGAGTTCTACCTGTAGCCTCTGTGTGGGATCTAGTGTCATTTTGAGCCTCTAGTGTAACTCATAGTGCTTCCTCGCATTTGTTTATTCATTTGTTTATTTTTTTCTCTTCACTTATATGCACCCTCTTACTTTGTATTTGTCTCAGGCTCTTTGTATGTGCTATATATGATGTATCTTGGTATATTTAAGTCTCAGTCATAATTTTTCTTATGTCATGTTTATGTTATTGCCACAAAATCAATATAAAACAAAAAGTTAACAAATATAAATAAAAAATAATTAGCCTGAAATCTAGTGCAATAATTTATTTTTTAAAGTTTTTGATATTTGCTGAATACTTTTTGGTTTAATAACACTCCCATTCAGGTAGAATCCAGCAATAAGCTCTTAGCCATAACCATAGACGATCAGCTTAAATTTTACTTGGATGTTAATAACTGTATCAAAAAGACTCCTTCAAAACTAGGGCTCCTTTACCATAACAAGAAATGCCTTACCTCTGAAGCCAAGATTACTCTCTCTCACCTACCTTCTACCCAGTCTAATGTACAACTCTCAAATTCTCACAAATCTTAACTCAGCACTCCTGACCAAACTTGAATCTACCTACAACAAGGTAGCTGCCCAATAAACCTACAAATCCCATCACTGTCTCTCTCTAAAACACTTAAACTGGCTTGAATTCCCCTACTAGCTTCTTCTCTCTCAGCTCCAGATCATGCACTCTATCCTATACCAGCCTTCCTACTGCCCTGCACTATACCCTCTCATCTCCCATTATTCTCCATCCAGACCTCTCCGAAGCTCTAACTAAGACCTACTACAAATCTACAAACCCAAGTCCAAATTTAGATGTAACACGTACAGCTGTCACCCCACTATTGCCTGGAATAGGCTCCCACTAGAAATCAGGATCATTACAAATCCTAAACAATTTAAGACAGCCACCAAAGAACACTTTAAAAGGCACTGGTCCTGCCACTGCACACTCCCTCCTTAAACATCCCCTACTTCCCATACCTTAATCTACTTTCTGCCCTTAACTCACTCTTCTCACTAGCTCTCTCTAATCTTCCTTGACTACTTTTTCTACTGTCTTCTAAAACCTATTAAGCAAATCGCCTCAGAGAAACATTCTATTGTAATTGTCTTGCCTTCATGCAACTATATTATGATAAAACTGGGTTTTTGTAGCCACTTACCCCAAAAACTATATTCATCTTGATGATATATTATTTCTTTTTATATATCTTGAAAGAGCTTTTCTATAGTCCTGATTACTGATACTGCATAACATTGTATTGCTACTTAATGCCTTGTAATAATCCTGTAACATTGCTGTTTAATGCTAATTTATAATGAAAATTATATAATATGTTGGAGTTTTCCCCCTGGGCCTCTGCTGAAAAAGGGCTCTTCAGCTCAGTCAGACAAACCCGGTCAACAAATGTAAAATAAATAAATAAATAAAATGATAGATACATTTGTTTGGAATACTATCAGCACTTGTGAAGTCATTTTTTGTTAACAAACCGGATTCACAAAGCCTCAGTGTAAGAGTTACAAGGCTTACACGGAGGCTGCAGTTAAATGGTGTGACGTCAGCATGTCATGCATATGCATGAGGGCATGCTGAATCACACCTAAGGCTAACACGGTCTGTGTAAGACAGTAGGGGGCGTGTCCGTAGGACGAGCCCTGCAAACGGACACGCCCCCAGAAGAGTAAAAGTCCTGAAAGTAAACCCCCACGACAGAGTCCGTGTAAACGTGAATAAACACAACACAACACATGCCCCCACAGACTATGAACATAAAATGTATAAATGAAAATCTTATATTTTTTTTTATAAGTTGTAAAGATGTTTGCCTGTGAGTGCGCTCGCTTGCGCGGGCATGCCCAGCGCTTAGCCACAGTTAGCAGTCAGTGGAAAAACATAAGAACTAAATATGCAAAGTAAGCCAAGAAGTAATAGCGTAGCGGTAGAGACATTGGCTGAAGAGGAGGCAGTCATGGTTCGAGCCCCCACAGCATCAATTTTTATTTTTAGTGAAATAAGCACAAAACAAGTCCCTGACATATATGTACATATATAAAATTATATTTTATGTAAAATGTAATGAAATGGGCCATGTATTTTGAAGAAATGTAAGATAAAAAAAAAAATGCCAGATGTGCCTATAGCTGAGCTACAGTCTAACAAGTTGAGGATATCTGCTTGTAGGTGAGCAGTGTTTTAACAGGTGTAAAATGAGTGCCCGTAGGTGAGCAGTGTTTTAACAGGTGTAAAATGAGTGCTCGTGGGTGAGCAGTGTTTTAACAGGTGTAAAATGAGTGTCCGTAGGTGAGCAGTGGTTTAACAGGTGTAAAATGAGTGCCCGGGGTTGAGCAGAATTTTAACACGCTGAAACTGTGTGCCCGTAGCTGAGCTGAGTGTAAAATGCGTGCCGACAGCCAAATGACACGTAAACCAGCGTGATCCGTTTGCGCGGAGCTGCGCACCGTGCCAACAAGCTAACCGGCGGGCAACGTTGAGCAAGCTGTATCAAAACTGCCTTTACACAGACACACCTCCTAGCCTGTGTAGACAGTCATAAAATATAAAAAGCAATGACCAGGTTCAAACCCAGGATACCATGCACCATAGTCAAAGTACTGAACCACTAAGCCATGACAGCTGCACTTAGAAATGCAGTAATAGCATATATATAGGAATGAATAGAAAGAGGAGCATGACAAAGCAGGTTTTGTGAAGCTGATACAATTCCAAAATGGCCAATCACAGATAAGTGCAGGAAAAACGGCATATATAAGCCCCATAGGCGGGAATACACAGCATAATCGATTGTGGAACCAACTTGCAGCCAGGATGTCAGGTGTAGGAGAGGGTAGTTGCTTCCAAGCACAGAGGTGGGGCATTGAGGAGTCCAAATATATGGTTCAGCTCCTCGTCCATGATCATGAGGCCCAACTCATGCAGGGCCAGGTCCTCTGGGGAGCATATAAGGCTGAGGCGTGGGACCGGTTGGCACATGATCTCACCAGTGCCACAGGAATACCAAGGACTGGTGAGCAAGTCCGTCACCACCATGCGGACCTGAAGAGACGGAAGCAGGACCAACTGAACCGTTGGATCCAGGAGGCCTGGCAAATGCCCAATGCCCCACTACTGAGTAAGTTACATGTAATTATTTATGTAAGAAATTAACCTAGCTGATATTATGGAGATGTGTATTCCAATATTACTTCATTTACATTACAGCTGCAGGTGTCCGTTTCATGAACCGTTGAGCCTATGCCGATAGGCTGGTGCGGTTGCACCACCAGGCAGGTCAGTAATTCTCTCCCTGAAACTGTAAAAAAATATATAAGTATGACAGTTAGCAAAAGAGTGCAGTGTAGTCACTAATAATAAAATGTGCAAGTAACAGTGTAAGAGAGTTTGCAAGTATTGCTTGATTACAAAAGTGTGATGCAGCCTGTAATCTAAACATAAAAATGAAACAAGTCTGAAATAAAGATGTCCCACCTGTAATATAATAGTACATAACCTGCAGCAGGCTGAAAAGTACAGCTGCAGAAGCTGAGTAAAACACATGTGTGAAATATATCCCTGTTGAAATTCTGAAACATGACATAAGTGAGACTGTTGGAAAGGATTGTTATAACTAAAGGTAAAACATGTCAATAAAGCCTAGAATTAAGTACCATCCTGAATTTTAAAAATAAAACAAGTGAAAGAGTGTGAGAAAAAGGTATGAATCCACCAATAAAGTAGTAATAACTCCTGAATAAAGTATACTGCAGTCAGTACAGAATGAAATGAATGTGACAGGCAGAACCAAACAGCAACATGTGTCGAAAAAAGTACTGAAGCTGGAATGTGTGTCCCAAAATCTGGATATGTTGCTTTCAGTTTGCAATATGCAGATAGTATGGTTGTCTGAAATAGCAAACATCCACAGTTGTCTATAGCCATATAAAGCAAATGTAGCAGGATGATGTAGCTGAACAGAGCCAGATATGAATGTGTATGAATAAATATGAAATGTATATTGATGTAGCAGTAACATTCCTATCACCAACCTGAAGTAGTTATCACATAGGAAACTGTAGTCAGACCTGTAGTGTGTATATATCTGCAGCTAGTAGAAATGTACAGCATATGTATAGGTATTTGAAGTTGTTAATTAAACATTTCTTCACCCTACCCTATAACCACAAATAATCCATTCCACGTGAAATGGGTATGTGCATTCAAAATTAACACCCCTGGACATTTGCCCTGTTGGTTCATACATATTTGCATGTACGTTGATGCATGTGCCCTGTTCATACATCCAAACCTGATGGCCTGTTGCCATCAATCAACCCTGTATGTTGTTGGATTGTGTATTGCTGTTCAAATTATGCATGTGTTATGCTTGCTGTTCAATGGCTTGAATTTATGGGTGTTTGGTTAATGGGAATACTAATGCATGCTGTTACAACTAATTGTGAATGGTATTGTACGTTACTAACCCAAACTGTCATAACATAATGCAAAACATAGGACGACAGGGAAGGCGGGTTCCAGCGGACCCACCTCTCCCACCTCAGCTGGCGAGTGCACCTGGCAGTAGTGCTCAGGCCGGACCCTCCTCCGGTGGCCCTGTGCCACCTGCAGGTGGAAGTGCTGCAGGGGATGGGGCTCATCCCCCCTCTACAAGTGTGGCCGGAGGAGAACATCCACTCACCCTCTGTAGTGTCCGGACTGTGGTGCGTAGGGAGATCCGGCACGGTGTGCTTGGGCCCCTACGCCAGCTTGAGGCACGGGTGGCACAACTCATGGGCATGCCTGCTGCCTGGCCTACACAGCCCCCAACACAGCCCTGTCCTGGGCAGTGAAGGCACAGTGGCAACTGCCCATGGGTGGGGATCTCAGGTCCACTGTTGCCATCTGTGGGCTCATGGGCTCGAGATATCCAAACATCCGTCCCCATCAATTGTGTAACCCCCCCACATGTGTCATACACCACCCCTGTATGCATCTTGTTTGTCTTGTCTGTTAACCTCCCCTACCTACCTCCCCAGCTATACCGACTTCCTGGACCTGACATACCACTCTCACCTGAAAAAAAAAAAAGGGCACTCTGTACCCACAAAAAAATTACACCCCATACATAGCTGCCCATTTTGCACACATGTCTGCTGGACATGTAAACTGACAATTACAATTGGCTGTACAACAAATATTATTGTTGTCCTCACACCTCTCTCAGGGGTGGAAGGTTTCAAATTTCACACCAAATTACAAACATATGCACAGCTATTGCTGACGAAGAAATGGGCAGCTATGGGCCTTTCCTACATCCCTCCTGCAAAACCCGAGCTTGTTTTCCTACTGTCCTACCCTCTTTGTGCCCCCTTTTTCACCACTTTCCTATCTCCCCATTTTCTTTTCTTTAAAAGAAAATAGCGTGGGTGTGCGCGACAGTAAGCACTTTTAAGCAGTAGTAAGTGAGTGTGCGCTTCTGTGCGCTTAGCTAAGCGTGTATGCGCGAAGCTAAGCGGCAGTGTGCATGCGTGGTCTCCGCGCAAACCAGCGCTAACCTGCTTACAACTGCTTAAAAGTGTCTTAGTCACTCTGAATTACAAGGCCTGTAGTTTACACAGCAGCAAAATAAAATACCTCCCTCGGTCTTGAGCCCAGAACCTTGGAAACACTAGTCTGCATGACATACCACTAAGCCATGAGTGCTATACAAGAAGATTGTGTTGAAAGAAATATATCATAAAATAGTAGGAATTAATGTAAAGGGAATATAGCAAGTGTAGTACACAAAGCATGTCATGTATATTTACTGTCAAATCTAGTGGATTTGTAAAATAGTACTGTGTGCTGAGAAACAGTCATGCTAGTTGGTAGCTACTAGGTAATAATGTCACAGTAGCATCTGGCAAGCCACACACATACTCAGAGCAGGATAAACACTGCCATAGTTGAATAGTTAAGAGATCAGACATAGCAACTGTGACTGAGTTACAGGGATGTCCCTGATGTGAAAACAAATGTCAACTGTGCCCCACTGACACCCTGTCAAATGTACTAACAGTAGGCAGAAAGGTGTAACTACACATGCAATGGTAACTATGACTGACTGAAGGTATGCACCACCTGCACGGCACAAATGGTGTACTAATACATATGCTTGAAATAACCCACAGTCAGAACTGCAGAGTATCAGAATATGTCATTGGAGTAACCCACTGCTATGTACCATTCCATGAGGCTGATAAAAGATGCACCGGAGAGTATCTGAGGCCTGCTCAGCAGCATGATCAAATACCCCTGTAAGTGTCAAGGCCCACACCATGGCCAGACCATACTGAATGCAGTAACACCCTACCACAACAAACACATAGGGAATTGCTGGCCAAACAGATTTAGCAAGCATTACAAGCTGTGAATGTAAATGGAAAATAGGAAAGCCATAGCAACACATTACAGGAAAGACACCTAGCAGGCATACAACGAGTGAATGTAAAGGCCAAATATTGAAGCCATAGCAACAGATTGCAAGAGCCACTGCTATATACCAGTTACACCACAATCCCCACAGGAAAGCACACACACCCATATACACAGTATTACTAGTCGTAGGTGTCAGTTTACATACACATGGAGAACAGGACACTGGAGGAAGGAATACTCAGCTTACAGAACAACATGCATTGCATTGTCTACAACACAGCCTGAAATATGAGAGACATACCAACCCTTACACCCAGAGAACAGTGTCCACAGCAAACCAGCATGGTCCCCACCCTGATAATCTGAAAGGGCTATGCCTACCTAACAGACCTTTTTATAGCACAGTCCTGTACTCACAGTGAGAACTGCAATCACTACACAACAGGCTGCATGCAATTAGTAAATGCTGGCTAACAACTGGTGCAGAGGCCATCACATGGACATGTGCAGATACCTACAAAAGCATCCTGTACTCCCAGCCCATACATGCAATACTGTCATTGCACCCGCTGGAGGTAGAGAGAGAGGGAGAGAGAGAGAGAGAGAAAACAAAAAAAAAAGAAAGAAAGTCAGAAAGAAAGAAAGAAAGAAAGAAAGAAAGAAAGAGAAAGAAAAAATAACTGAAACAACAAAGCAAAGAGGCTGACAGCAGGCCAAGCAACTGCAAGCCTACACAAACAGCTGCAACAAACACAGGTAATGTAAAGTACTACTATAATACTCTACATACTGTGAACCCTCCAGATGTGTTATTGGTCTGTATCTATGTATATGAAGATGTGCATAGGGACGGGGACATACTGAAACTGTCACTGAAGGCTCCACATACATATGTATGTGATGGTAGCTATGTGCACATAGCAATGTAGGTTGTAGTGCAATGTACAAGTAGGTTGTACAGTAATGGGTGTTCAGCAGTACGTTACTGTGTGTATACATATGTGGAACTAAAAAGGAGTGTATATATATATATATATATATATATATATATATATATATATATATATATATAACATGTGTATACGTATGTATATCGAGATATGTATGTACATATATATATAATATGCATATGTGTATACATAGATAGAGAGGGATGTAGAAATACATAGACATATATAGTTTCACAGTGTCATAGTTTAGTACTAGGCTATCTGCAGACAGTGTATAGAATAGATTTAGAAACATGCGCCTCTGTATAGTAGTGACACAGTGAAGACCCCCCTACATAATAGCAGTAGTTTACTGTGCCTCTGTCTAGTAGTGACATAGAGAAGACCCCTGCTGTAAACCTATGATCTCCCTTCCACTTGTCAAGAATGCACATGAAGAGTGTCAGTGAGGGTCTCTGCCTAACATGAACTGGGATCCTGTTCCACAGTATGGGAAGCCTCTTAGTGATGGCTCTGTCCCTACAGTATGTCCTATTCATATGTGTGCTAAGGTTTAAATCCGTAGCTGTCGTGCTTCTGATGGATTTGGATTGTATGAGGTGGAACATGTCCATCACTACCAGACTGGACATGGGCTACCACATCAGGCACAGATCACCCCTACGTAGGCAGTATGCTATGGAATAGAGCATGAGCTACGTTAGTCTGGCAGCATATGACAGTTGTTGCAGACCCTTGATCCTCCTGGTGATGTACTCATGGGGTCCCCCTAGCTGTTGCAAGTGCCAGGTGAGGTACATACCAAATGGGGCATAGTACACAGTCATGGGCCTGATAAGGGAGGAGTATAGGGGTACAATGACCCCTTTTGATGTGGATGTGAATCCCTTCATGATAAGGCGGGCAAGGTAGGAAGTCCATCCAACCACTTTGGCAACGTGGGTGTCAAATGAGAGGTCAGTATTACACAGTGTCACCAGGTCTCCGATTACTTTGTCTGTACTCAGTGGGTTATTGTCTATGTGATAATATGTAGGTACCTTGTCCGTCCAAAAGGGTATGAATATACATTACTACGTGGCATGCAGTGTCAGGCTATGACTCTGGCACCAGTTGTTGGTGTCCGTGAGGCCTGTCAGTAGGATGTATGTGTCAGCAGGTGTATCGCCTATGGCGCCTAGTATGCAGTCATCTTTGAACATTGTCAGCCACTACCCTCCCATGTCTGCTTCCACATCTGAGAATGATATGCCGAACATGAGCAGTCCCAGGACAGAGCCCTGTGGGACACCACATGTGACTGGCTCTGAGTCTGACATGGCACCAGTGAGGTTGACTATAGGGTTTCTATCCGTTAGCCGGTTTGCAACCCATCATGTGACATATGGATATACATTTCAGCTGTTGATCATGTCTATGATGGCAGAGTGCGGTATTGTGTCGAATGGCCTAGGCAAGTCCAGGTAGGCTGTATGGAGCGCTGTGCCCTCAGCAATGGCTCTAGTGACTGATTTGAAAAGGTCAACCAGGTTCATAAGGCAGGATCTGCCCTCTACAAAGCCAAACCAGGTGGGATCAAGTGTCTAAGTCCCCAATGTCTCTGTGTATGGGTACCATAATGATCCTTTCCATAGTGTTGCAGACCAGGCTGGTTAAGCTTACCAGGGTTATTACCAGGGTCTGTAGAGGTGCCTCCTGTGTGGAGTGGGACTACTGTTGCTGTATGCCAGTGTCCAGGTACATATGCTGTAGTAAGGCTACGGCTGAATAGCATGTAATGTGCATGTGTAGCTCCTCTTGCAGTTCACGTAGCATGCAACCTGCAATACCCTTGGGTCCCATTGATGCTGTGTTTACAGCTCCGCTGAGGGTGGTTCCCAGCTGGACATCTGAGATGACAGGGAGGTTACAGTCAGCTGGGATAAGTAATTCCACATGTGTGGGTGAGGGAGGGGAGAAACCTGCACTGAACCTGTCTGCCAGACTGTTGGCATTATCTGTGTGTTCAGTGTAGCGTATGTCACTGTGAACTAACTGTGAACACAACTGTGGGTTCCCACCCAGGTGTGTAACATAGCAGAGGAAGGCCTTGTGGTTATCTGTAGTGACCATAGCGATGTCCCTCTCATTGTTGGCCTTGCATGTTTGCACGACAAAACATATCTTTCTACTACTGCTGATCAGAGATGCCGTAGCTCTATGGAAGTATGCTCTGCCGTGCAGTAGCTACCTTCTGTTGTTATACAATTTGTTCAATGCTGGGGTCCACCAGACAGGACGCCTGCCCTTGGTGGAGAGGGTCATGGTTTCATTTGTGATTGCATAAGCCATGCATTCTTGGAGATGTCTGTAGAAGCATATGTGAAGGTGTCTGCATTGTGGGAAGTGGATTACACTGGCCCAGTGGGCATTGAGGATACCAACTCAGTTATAAGAAGTGTAAAGTCGGCATGTGAGAGGTTTCCCACTGTAGTCTTTTGTGTTGTGGGGGAGGTGGGATATGTATATCCAGGGGGATTAGTCTGTGGTCAGATGTGACTAGTGAGGGGTATACTTCCAGTGTGTAGCACATTGTCCCCATGTTTGTGATGATCAGGTCTAGTATATTATCACCTGTTGTGGGAGAGGTGACTAGCTGTTCCATTGCATTTGACATAGTGAATTCTGGGAACCTTTGGGCTAGGGTGTTTGGGGGTAGAATAATGCACCCAGTGTATGTTAGGGTAGTCGCAGTATCCCAATATGATGGTGTGTGGTGGGACATTCATATCCTCTAATGTCTACAGGAAGGCTGACTGTGGTCCCTGAGATTGGGAGGGTGGTCTGTAACATGCTACCAGTTGTATAGCAGGTTTGCCTATGGTTATCTGCAACTGGATGGTCTGTGATGCTTCATGTGTTGCCACTAACCTGGAGTTGTGTGTGTCCTCCATGAATATGGACACACCCCCTCCCTTTTTGTTTTGTCCCGAGTCCTGGGGCCAAAACGCATGGTACGGGGTATAGCCTGGTACCGCTGGTGTGCTCTCAGGAGCCTTGAACCAGGTTCTCACTTACTGCACAGACATTGAGATTGGTAGAATATGTACGTACAGATATATGTAACACACACATACATATATAGATATCAGTAGAGACTTATACATATACAGATAGATCTGACTGACAACAGATATGTCTGTATATGACTATCTCTCACTCTCTGTCCCACCCCCTCACACTCACACTCACCCTGTGTCTCTCTCTCACTCTATCCCCCTCTCTCCCCACATCTATATGTATATATCTACATCTATATATACATATTATATATACATAAATACAAACAGATATATATCCATGTACAGATATAAATATATCAATATATATATACATATATATATATATATATATATATATATATATATATATATATATAGACTGTGTGAGGCACATGTGTGCAGATGTCTTGCAACAGGTGCCTGGTGTCACAGGCATGGAGTGAACACCAGTGTGGATACTGGAGTACCATACCCCATTCAAAAACACTGACACCAGTAACCACCACATATGTACATGCCTGCAACCACTGCATGTGTCAGGGGAGAACAGGGTCAACAAGTGTACAATAGGCTCCACATCGATATACACAGTGGCACACTAGTCCTGTAATACCTGTACATGGAATGTGTCAGTGGACATGGTGTGTCAGCTGTGGACATGTAGGTCACTGTACCCCTCCACACCCCACAATGTCCTACACGGTATGTACCTCCCATGACAGCTACAGATATGGAGAAGGACACAGACATATGCAAGTAACTGTGTCAATGCACTCAAACACCACAGAGCACACACAGACTACCTACATAGAGGTTACCACTGCTGGATATACATAGTTCAGTCACACCCATGACAGTTGTCTACCAACCATGGTAACACCTCCAACATCCACAACACAAATTACCTATGTCTGTCGTCCTTGTCACTGCAGTATAGAGCACATGGTGGAGGTACGGGACCCTACCCACAGATATGACATACCCTGTAGTAGACCACACAGAATTAAGAAGCAAGGCTCCCCATGAGTAGATGTCAGACATACCCCTGCTGAATGTTATGCAGATAGGTAATATGCGATATGAGTCACCCTGTTTAACTGTTTGTAAGGAGCAGGTATGATCATAACACATGTGTCACAAGGGGCAGGGTAGCATAACAGTATGCTGCTGTAGGCCCAGGGCCAAAAGCACACTACCTACCTAGGACACAATGCACACCCATGAACACATTGCAAATGGAATATGTGAGGTGGAATGAGTGTGCTAGTGACTGGGTGCATGTTGTGTACTGGTGTGATTGCTCACCATGACTGTCTGTCTGTCATGGTAGTGTGTGTCCTTGGTGTGAGGCCAGAGACAGGTGTGTGAGGTATTGCGATCAACACATACTACATTGCCATATGTTGTGCTGTGTTACCCTGTATGTCACTGTGGTGTAGGTAGGGTTATGGAAAGTAAGAGCAGTGTGCATTACCAGTGAAATATGTAACGTGCATTGTGTGCAGTGCATGGGCTGATAATGTTCCCCATACAGTACCTTGATACAAACGCCCAGTGTGAGGTTGTGTATTGTACCTGAAACAGTGTGTTGACTGCTGCAGTATACTAGTCTGTTGTATGGAGTGTGCCAGGTACTGTTGCACAGTTGTCGGATGAGCACTGATATCTGGTCATGTACATGTGTATCCCCCAATAGACAGACAGATGCTATATATGGTGCCTACGTTATATCACTGCAGTCAAGTATTATGTGTATTATGTGTGCTATAGTTTGCTAACAGATATTGCTGACATATTTTCCTTCTCCTTTTCAGGGCCATGGCTCACCAGCGGAACCCAGTCTACTCCGCTGCAGAGGAGGAGGAGATACACCAGAGCCTGATGCGGGATTTCACTGTACTATTTTCCCCACCAGCCAGAACCAGCAGGAGAGGGCTGCACTGTGGCAAGACCTGGTCTGTCGGGTAAATGACATAGGCACACATAACCGGACATATGAGCAGGTACGCCATCACTGCAGTGATTTAATTAGAAATGTCCATCACCGTGCGTTGGATATCCACAGGCAGCAGCTTGCCACAGGTGGTGGGGTGGCTAGACATCCCCCCCTCACCAGACTGGAGGGACTACTCCTGAGTGTTGTGGCTCCAGCACAGCAGCAACAACAACAGCATACATGTGTAATGATGGAGGCTGGAGCCACACAGCAGCAGGACACAGAGCGTGCAGGTAACATGCCATGTATATAGTTGACCATTCTGTACACTGTTAGGTTATGCATGTGTGCGGTGTGTCCTCGTTTTGTAGCTGTAAACATGGTAATTATTGTGCATTAGTGATATCCTCCTTATCTGCAGTACACCTGTGGAAGCTAACTGTTGCACTACTGAACTGTATCATGCCCACAGTATCAATGGCACAGTTGTGCCCACTGACCATAAATGTCTGTTTTCTGCAGGTCCCTCTGGTGTAACAGCAAGGCAGCCTATCCATGCTGGTGAGTGTGTAATACCATTACCTTCAATACTCTGTATACTAATAGTAATAATAAGCTGAAGCAGTAGTGCTATGTGTTTGAGTGCAGGTGTGTTTGTGTCTGTGGGTTGATATCTCATATACCGAGGTGTGTGCATGTGTGCATGTGCCCATGTGTGCATGTGTGCATGTGTGCATGTGTGCATGTGCCCATGTGTGCATGTATGCATGTGTGCATGTGTGCATGTGTGCCCATGTGTGCATGTGTGCATGTGTGCATGTGCCCATGTGTGCATGTGTGTATGTGTGCATGTGCCCATGTGTGCATGTGCGCATGTGTGCATGTGCCCATGTGTGCATGTGTGCATGTGCCCATGTGTGCATGTGTGCATGTGCCCATGTGTGCATGTGTGCATGTGCCCATGTGTGCATGTGTGCATGTGCCCATGTGCCCATGTGTGCATGTGTGCATGTGCCCATGTGCCCATGTGTGCATGTGTGCATGTGCCCATGTGCCCATGTGTGCATGTGTGTATGTGTGCATGTGCCCATGTGTGCATGTGCCCATGTGTGCATGTGAGCATGTGTGCATGTGTGCATCAGTGGTGGCATTGTGTACACATTGTAAACTGTGTTTCCTGTCTTACTCCCACAGGTTCTGGTGCTGCTCTGGTGTCGTGCAGCAGGGAACCTGACACTACACAGCTGTCGACCCATCAATGTGCACAGTCATCCTGCCAATACATCCTTTGTCACCAATGTCCCTAGGTGATGGACAGGATACAGTGGGCATTGACCAGGGTAATGTGGTACTGGTGGCACATGCGTCCCCACACTGCAGCCATGGCCAGGGCCCTGACACGGTACCGCACAGGCAGACATCCATGGGTTCTCGTGGGAGCATCCGTGGGAGTACCGCCCCTGTCAGACGTGCCCACATGTTTCGGGCTGTAATGCAGGCACAGTCACGTATGGAACGGTACACCAGACAGGGTCTGAGGGAGCTGAGAGCATGTCGCAAAGCCATGAGTGACAGTATGCATGATGTTGCGGCTGCCATCCGCAACTTCACCAAGGTCATTGACAGACATTGGGGGGACACATTAGATCTGTTCCACAACTATATGTCCATGAGCCAGGGCAATGGTGGACAGTTGAGGTGTCGATGTGGCCATATGCCAGCAGCAGCAGCAGCTGGCAGCCGTCACGGACGACAACAGGGCCGCGGCCACTCACATAGTGCCAGCAGCAGCCCCAGCAATGCTGGGTCTGTGCTGTCATCGGACCACCCCAGGAGACCACGTGCATGTGGTGCTTGACAGTCCCAACAGGGACCTGTCTCCAGTCAACAAACATTTGCTTCTGATGACAGTACCCAGTCTGGCTTAGTACCTGATACGGTCCGTAGCACCCCTGCCAGGCACAGGTACCATGTCCATGGCCACAGACAGTGATCTGTATGACCTGGCAGATACAGTCTGTGGCTGTCCACAAACACCTGTATATGGCAGCCATGAGGTGGGACTGTGTGCATTCATACACGCATGCAAAGTGATAACACCTAGGGCTACCGCATACATGCACACACTGCATCAACATTGCCCCATCTTGTATTGCTGTCCCTCACCAGCACACACACACAGACATGTCAATTGGTTGTATCAGTGGCAGACTCAGGCATACCAGGTACACACACTGTGCATATGATGAAACTGTGCCACCTCCTGCAATCTGTAAAATTGGTGCAGGAACAGGTTAACATGGTGCTGATGCACATGGTGACTACATAGACGTATTGTAATAGTATGATGTTGACAACAGTACAGTGTAATGATAGCATTGTGGGTATATACCAACATGCCTGATGCAGTTACAGTATGAATGTCATTGTATTGTTTTGTACACCCATAGTAATTACCACAGTGTTCTGTCTGCACATCTTTGCATACTGGTGGTGAGGCTGTAAAGGGATGGCCACCTACATAGGTAGCACAGGGGATACAACAATGTACATATTGATACTCAATGATGGCCATGTCAACTGCAAGTTGCATGCTGTCCACACATGACTCTGCAATGCAGATGTTTCAGGATGTTGATATCTGTGCAGTACTACACAACAGGTTCAAGGATCACAAGAGCACACTAGCACTACAAGGTCACACCTCATACCATGCATAACAGCACCAAAACACAGAACTAACTATGACAGGAGGGAGAGTGTCCATACATGTCATGAATACTGTGGTGCCAGGACAGGTAGCATACATCATACTAAGTCTGGAACTGCTGAGTGAGGGCTCAGTGTCTGTTATTTGACATGTGTATTATTACAGGTATGAGCACTTGGGTATCAGGCCAGTTATTCAACATTATGAAGGTACGTGGTCTATACACTTGTGGGGGGTGCGGCTGGACCCAGCCCGTCTGACCTGGGAATGTCTGGGTACTGGCTTAGAGTGCCTGCATATATGCACTGTTACATACTGGAAGTTGTACACCTTGCTTGTTGTAGCATAGTCTACATACAGGCCTGCTGACTGTAGCTTTGTTTGTATGCATGTTTGCCTGTTATGTTCCTGAAACACTGATTCCACCTGCAGTGCAGATATACAGTGCCTCTGTGGATCCCTAGTGACATCTGTGTTGCTTACTGTACTGATGTCCATGTGTCACTTGACAGAACGTCACTGTTTGTCCTGTTTGCATGTAGCTTGCCTGTAACACATTGCATATGACTTACCTCACATTTGCTCAAGACAACATTCATATATGCCAGTACTAACAAATCAGGAGCACTACACCCTCACATAGTCACCTTGAGTACCTTGTACCCCATTGGCCCTATGTGTCGTTACTTAGTATGGGAATCACAATGCTATGGTAGCATGTGCAAAGGTCACCTGTCGATCTACTCTCAGGTCCAGTTGGTGAATCTGTGAGTCATGTGGCAATGTTACAGCTGCCTCATGTACACAGACAAGCCTCTCCCCTTCCCATACACGTACAACACATGTGAGAGATGCAACCACATAGCCAAACTGGGGGCTAAGCTCTGTTTACACAGCACTGGCATTCCCTGTCAGGTGGAGTGGGATACTACAGTGAATACAGTACCAGTCTCCCATAGACCTGCCACGACCACAATCCAAACACAGAAACACACAGGTACATTATTGGGCTTTCAGAATAGCATCCTGCCTGAGCAGCTGACACCTGCAAAGCAGACACACAAGCAAACGTTATGCCAGAGCAGAGCACATGCAACACATAGCTCACAAAGCCTGTGTGCCAAACAGTCTCAGGCCATACGGCTAGACAACACACCTGCTACAGTTGTATGAGGTACCTCTATTGTCACGTACATGGTGGTCCTGCTCCCAGGCTGAACAAGGTGACGGTCATGCAGAGCTGCCCGTCGGGCACTATGATCAACCACATAACACAAGCAAAGCGGTCACTCCAAGGCATGTAGAAGTATGACTCAGTCATTGTCTGTGCCAGTGTGTATGACCTCTGACGCACCTCCCTGGACTACATGTTAGGGGACATAGAGGGGCTCTCTGAGCTTGTGGCACAGGCTGGTATGACCCTGGCCTTGAGTAGAATCTCACCCTCACCATGAATGCTGCCGCAATATGTAGACAGGATCATCAGTTTCTGCAATTAACATATCTTTCAGTGACATCCAAAGGGGATCCAATGCCTGCCAGTGTGGGATTACATGTTGGACATGCCACATTGCTTTGCTTGGGACAGCTTGCACCTGTCACCCATGGGCTGTTGTATATTGGCAGAGGCTGTTGCTACACACATAGTGCCTTTGTATACAAGGCTGACATTACATAGCCACCTACACAGGTATCACACGGAATGGGACACTAATAGCAATGCTACTCAACAGCAGCAGTGTAAACCTCAAGATGCATGCAGTGGAAACTGTCCTTAGAATGGGGTACAGCAATATCCGTGCAGTAACAGATTCCTGGTACAAGGCTCCCAGGTGCACACCATCAGTGCCAGCTCATTCCTGATACCATGCTTGTCATCCCCTACACATGCACTAAACCAGAACAGGGGGGATGCATCCAAAGGCACCTCAGATACACACACCCCCAGGTTGGTGGCACTGCACAAAGCATCAGAGCCTCTCTATGTGCAACACACAGTGGGTTAGACTGCCTTCAGGTTCATAGCCTGGCACACACCACACTCCCATACCCAGGAAACCCACTTGGCCTTCCTGACAACACTGGGAATATGACGGTCTCTACACACACCATTATATGGTTGTACTGTGACTACCCAAACATACAGTGTGAGCATTATTCTAGCTGCAAGACCCTATCTGAAGGGTTCTTATCATTCATTCCCTGCATTGCTATGGAAAAACTTGTTACCACTCCCACAAGTGGTGACAACATGCTGCACCTGTTCATCACCAACATGTGGACTATATGCTCCAGACCAATCATGTATCCCTCGCTGGTGGGATGACACCATCTACAACCCACACTGTATAGTCACATACCACATGCAGCAACTGCACAGAACACCACAGTCATACAGTTGCCTGATGCATATTCCATGTATTCACATGAGGCAGGCTTCGGACATGGGAACTCTTGCAGTTCACAGGTACATATGTGTAGGTGGCACACACATACATCATGTGTGCATTGACATTACTGATATAATGTATGTCGTGCAATATTGGGAACAACACCCTACACACATGGACAAACTGTGTGACAAAAATACACATGGCATTTGTAGGATACAAACCGCTACCTAACTATGTTACATCACTTGTGAGAGTCGCAGTAGCAGAGTGTATTATTTGCATTACTGGGAGGATTGCTTTCTCCTGCTGTACTTATAGGGTGCTGACATCATCAGTGTTTAGACAGTGGAATATGCAGCATGTGTTGTGTAGTAATAGTTGCCAAAAGGGACATTTCTCATGCACATGGAATTGCACACACTATTCCCCCACACACAGTCACACACACACTGGGCACTTGTAAGATTCAAACCCCTACCTAATGATGTTATGACACTTGTGAGAGATGCATTAGCAGAGTGCCCTATTTGCATTGCTGGGGGGATTGCTTTCTCCTGCTGTACTTATAGGGTGCTGACATCATCAGTGTTTAGACAGTGGAATATGCAGCATGTGTTGTGTAGTAATAGTTGCCAAAAGGGACATTTCTCATGCACATGGAATTGCACACACTACTCCCCCACACACAGTGGGCATTTGCAGGATTCAAACCCCTACCTAACAATGTTATGACACTTGTGAGAGACGCATTAGCAGAGCACGCTATTTGCATTATTGGGGGGGAGTGTTTTCTCCTGCTGTACTTATAGGGTGCTGACATCATCAGTGTTTAGACAGTGGAATATGCAGCATGTGTTGTGTAGTAATAGTTGCCAAAAGGGACATTTTTCATATACATGGAATTGCACGCACTACTTCCCCACACACACTGGGCACTTACAGGATTCAAACCTCTACCTAACTATGTTATTACACTTGTGAGAGACGCATTAGCAGAGCGCGCTATTTGCATTACTGGGGGGATTGCTTTCTCCTGCTGTACTTATAGGGTGCTGACATCATCAGTGTTTAGACAGTGGAATATGTAGCATGTGTTGTGTAGTAATAGTTGCCAAAAGGGACATTTTTCATACACATGGAATTACACACACTACTCCCCCACACACAGTCACACACACACTGGGCATTTGCAGGATTCAAACCTCTACCTAACTATGTTATGACACTTGTGAGAGATGCATTAGCAAAGAGCGCTATCAGCATTACTGGGGGGATTTCTTTCTCCTGTTGTACTTATAGGGTGCTGACATCATCAGTGTTTAGACAGTGGAATATGCAGCATGTCTTGTGTAGTAATAGTTGCCAAAAGGGACATTTCTCATACCCATAGAATTGCACACACTACTCCCCCCCCCCACACACTGGGCACTTGCAGGATTCAAACCCCTACCTAAGTATGTTCTGACACTTGTTAGAGAAGCAGTAGCGGAGCGAGCTATTCACATTACTGAGCATAATTTCTGCTCCTGACATATGTATAGTGTGTTGACATCATTATGGATGAAGAGGTATGTACATCTGTGACTATCCATCAGTACAGGGGAGAGCATATCTATGCATTAACTTTGCACAGGCACAGTGGCCTACTGTACTGTGGAGGCAGACGCCAAATACACTGTGGATAGCCTTCTGTATTCCCTAGGGACAACAGTCAGGTTTTGCACTCTACGGCCATATGTTTACCTGTCAGATGCAAGTATCTGTTGCACATATGCTGTTTGTGGGTCTTTATTGCCATAGCCTTCCCTATCTCTATAAACAACATGTGTACTGTGGGAGATGTTTGCATATGAGTGGGATCCAGTACTTTACTTATGTCTCTGTTGTAACTTCACTGTGTGCACTGGGCAGATGTCTGTATTGTGGGAAGTTCCTGTGTTAACACATAGAAATGCCAGATATGTGTGTGCAACTGCTGAAGTGTGACATGGCCTAAGTGTGTGAGCATGCCCAGTTCGCAGTTTGTATGGCTTCTTGACTGCCACATCTCATTTATCTAAGTGTGCGAGCATGCCCAGTGTGACCTTTCCTTATGTTGGGATCTGTGGACCACCACATTTCTGTTTGTGTGTGGACACCATCTATATATCACATGTACAGTTGAGTGTTGGACATCAGGTTGTGTTGTTACTGCCCAACTGCTGTGTGTCTGAACCTAACAGGCATTATGCTGTGCCTGCAGGGTCACCATGGGATAGTTTGCATACAGTTGTCATCATCCTTTCCTGCTGACCAAACAGTTGTATTGTTGTATAGTGTACTGGTGCAGAACTTTCACTGTGGTGGACAGTATAATTGGTTTCAGTCCTATCACTGCTTGTAATGTTTATAGTGAGCACACCAGACTGGTTGAGGGCCAGTTGTGCAGATATGACCATGTTGCATTTTGTTCAGATATGGACAGCTTAGTATATGATTGTCCAACATTGTTCATGTATTCCACAACTTGTGTGGACAGTGACAAACAATGGCCATGTGCCCTAGTCCATTTGTAATGTAGTCAGAGAGTGTTTGTCCTTCAACACACATTTACTGGTGTTTGCCATGACATATGTCATGGTTAGTGTGCTGTGCCTCTGTCTACCCGTGACATATAGGTGATATCCAGGGTACACCTACCATCTCCCATCCAGTCATCATGATTCCTCTGGATGACAGTCACTGAGGGACTCCCTGGATATCCTGTAGTGGGAGTTTAGTCGTGAGTGGAGTGAGCTTCTGGGTTATGGACCAATCAGTACAGCATGTCCTGTTTATGTCTGTGCTGGGGTTCAGGCCTGTCAGCTGCATAGGTCACCAGCATTCAGTGTTTACATGGTGCCAAATGTCCATTGATACCAGGTTGGTCATGGCTCTATACATCAGGCACAGTTCACCTCTAGCCAGGCAGTATGGCACTGTGTGGAGCTGCAGTTTCTTTACTCAGGTGACACATGGCATCTGTTACAGCTCTGTGATCCTCCTGGTGGGGTATTTGTGTGGTCTTTCCAGTTGCTGTAGGGGTCTGCTATGGTACATCCCTGAAGGGCCATTGTACACAATTGTGAGGCTGCTGATGGATGACTGGAGAGGCACATTGACCTACCCTAACCAAGCTGTGCTTACCTTCATGATTAGGTGGGTATATGATATGTTTCTGTAACCACTACAGACACATGGTTGTCACATGCAGGATATCTATCACCTTGTGTCCCCAGGTCTCTTATTACTCCTGATGTACTTACTGGGTTAACACCTATGTGGTAATTTCTGGCCATGTACTGTGTTTCCACAGGGGTTGACTATACACTATTCTGCATTTAGCTTGTTGACATGGCTGTGGCACCACTTGTGTTCTTCTATGTGTGCCTTTTGTAGGTTGCTTGTGTCAGCTGGAGGGTCCGATATGGTGGCCAGTTTGCAGTCCTCTGCAAACCTGTTCAGATAGAGTCCTTCCATGTTGGCCTGTACCTATGTGACATATATAGCATGCAAGAGAGGTCCCAGGACCATGCCTTGTGGAATGCCAGTTGTACCTGGTTTCAGCTTCATGGATTGCTAATCTACCTCATTTGCATGCCTTTTGGCTGCAAGTGGGGTGATTAGCATATCCACGCCCTGCCCGTGTAAGAGTCATTTTAGCTGTCTCTTACATGGGATTTCGGGCTGTTCCTGGATCGCGATGGCTGCATGGAGTCTTACACGGCTCTTAGACTCTGTGCAAGCCATCGTGAATCCTGCCCAATGTATTGTTTTTTTCCAGAAAAGCTGCAAATCATATAGCTGTTTGTTTAAAATGTAGATATCCTCACTCTTTTCCATCATTTTTTTTAGCTTGCTCGTTTTTATTTGATATTGGCATGTCTTTTTTCTCCATTTACAACTGTACTCCTTTACTGTTACCTCTAGTATTATATACAACCTCTTCTGATAATTTGAGGGGGAGGTTAAGATTTCCCTGCTGCTTTTCTGAGCCTTCTCCCTTGACTTTTTTTTAAAACGCTTGGTGATGAACCTTTTAAGTTATGACTTAGGATCCCGTTTTCCCTTATAAATAGATGCTGACCATCATATCAGCATAATTTTAACATCTCACAATGCTAGTCCTTAATCACTACAGATGTCAAATCATTGTGTTTTGCACCTGTTGTTGAAATAAATGTCAGAACTAATAGTACAATGCATGCACAGCTCACCCATAACATGAACAGGGAGCACCACTGAAAATGATGCTAGGAAGACAGTTTTCCTCTCGTTTACCTACTCTCCTAAAACTGGAATCCCTGATTAGAAACTGTTTCTTTCTCTCGCTGGGCCTCAGGCCTCCTTCTTGTAGACTACGTTTGACATTCGAGTCATTCTTTTTGTTTCTACTGCTGGTGATGGCATAAAAAGCCTAACCATGCCAGGGCTATGGAAAGGTACATTTCGAGGATGTTATCCACCCTTATTATCTTAGATCTTCTTAAATCCAGCTGTAATCCAACTGCTCACTTTTCTTTGCAATGGCTGGGGTAGTGTTAGTGATGGTGGGCTGCCTCATGCCTTTGTAGGAGAAATGTACACAAATCATATTTAGAGCTATTAATGGATGAAAAAACTCATGTTTTTCCCACAGAAGTAGCCACAGATAGGGCAACACTGCCTTCTCCAAAATGACACCCAGCAGGTCAGCCACTGCACTACTTTACTCTCATTTTTTTATTTGTCCTTATTTTCCTGTTTTTAGCATATTTTTATACACGTTCTCAGTCTTACAAAGTTTCAGCCAGGAGCTTTGGAAACTGTATGTCAACTTTCAGAATGCAGCCCCTCTTCCTCAACTCTAGACAGTGTAGCTTCTGGAAAGCGTCCCTTTTCAATACTAGAAAAATTAAACTCCTGAAATGACAAACTTAAGAAAAAAATTCCTGGCAGAGCATCTGGTGTTTGATCCTTCCTTTCAGCTAGCCCTCCAGTTACCTGGGTTCAACGCTGAACCAAAGTAGTTGGTACTACAAGCAAGAACAAATACTCTGTATCAGCAGACTGATTCAGAAAGGAAACAAATTCACTATAGCATTTTGTGTTTGTATAGATGTGTGAGACACATCTGACATGTTCATGATGCATAATGTCACATCACAGCAAAGGCATTATTGATTGTTTAGCTTCCATGTCGGTGTGTTTGGCTATAATTAAACACAAGTACTGTGCAGTCTGCATGTGCTTTGTGTGTTAACATGGGAGTTTGCCTGCTGATCTGGCTTATTTCTAATTTCCAAAGACATGCTGCAGATGAATTACCAATCTTCCATACTGCCCATGTATGAGTAGGATCTGCATGTATGTGCACAAGCTTGCATGCGTATGCATTTTTTTGTGTGTGGCTAAAGTCAGTAACTAGAGAATGAATGAATTAATTTATTCTTTCAGTAAGTGCCAAAAATCAGGGAGTGCACATGCCCTTGCAAATTCATTTTACCATAGTTAAACAAATTTTTATCATAACAGATGAACCTATTAACACACAAAATGGGTTTAATAGTTTTACATTTACATTAGCATGTTAACCCCGTCCACCTGGAAATTCATTGATGAAAGGGGATTGCAGCAGAATTTACTGAAGGTCTTGGCAGACTGTTCTTCTAAAGCAAGGTGAAATCTGACGATATCATACAAGACAGCTATAGACTTCACTGTTATTTTTGTAATGTTGCTGCAATGAATTATGGGGCAAAGTTAGACCTCAGAGCATAAGTGCTAAGATGCTTTATAAACTCATCTAGTAGTTATATTTTCCAAACCATTCTACGTGTTTGGCTGACTGTGTGTGTCCATTGATAACCTTCTTGGAGGGTGGCGTGTTTTAAATGAGTGAGATATACTGAGCCAAAGACCAACTGTATATGCAAACCCTGGCCCTTCATGCCTCATCACACTTGCAAGTGAATTTTGGGTATGCTTGGGTTAAGTGTAAATATTTAATTCACGGTCAATATAAAGGATCTATAGTCACTCTGCTAATCATTGAATATTGTGTATGATTCTTGCCATATGCTATGACGCTATTAGCCATCAAACTCAGCATTTGCTAATGACTATAATGCAAATAATGTTTCACACATACTGTGGCAGAGAAAATTACAGCCACATTCTAGATGTTGTCTTGCAACACAAGCTAAATAAAAGAATTATCAGACAACATGCTGGTATTCCACATTTGTTGGGGGTACTGATATTATATTGTGTGAATGAATTACTTTATTAATATAGTTCTAAAGTATTTAATGCTATAGATTAACCTAGAAATCTTTGCTTGATTAATTACTTATTAACTATTGTTTGAACAGATATTTTGAGGGTTTATCAAATGTATGTATTAGAATAAGTTCATGCTAAATGTTTAAGCATTCTTGAACAGTAAGCATAGATTATTAAAGAGTTATGTGATCAGAATGCAGTGCGTAAGTAGACAGTTTCTTAACAACTACTGTATCAGATAGTCCTAGGCACACAGGAAGTTACCCAGCAAGCAGCCACTGGGACCACAAGATACCCAGCCCTTAAATACCCTTGAGAAAAGCACATTGATAATGTTTGTCTCCCTTATCTGGGAGGGCCAGGTAATCCTTGTGGTGAATTTGTGACTACCCATACAGTCATCTAAGTTTGCTTTGAAGGTGGCCATAGTGTTGCTATATTTGACATGCAGAAGTTTGTTCCATAGATGAGGAATACATTTGGTTATGAACATATTCCTCCATTGAGGCTTGTTAATTTGTTGTAGATTAAGGTGTTTTACACACATATGAGTATTTGAGATGCTGCTGGTCATGTTAAGGTATGGGAAGTTAAACTGGGGTGAATTACTTCATGGCACAGATGCAGAGGCATAGCTAGGGTGCGGCAAAAGTGGCAGCCACCAAGGTGCAAAGTGTTAGGGCACGATCACCAGAAGCTTATTGGTTTTTAGTACATTACTGGCATTCAGACGTGTTTGTGTGGTATATACTATATAACATGTAGTTTGCTACAGCTTAAAAACAAGAGCTTTTTTCTGTAATATGAGTTTTGGGACATATTTTTTTCTTCAGGTACGAGAGGACATTTTTTAGTCCTCAAGTTAGAGATGGGCTTTTATTTTATTTTATTTTTCCCTTTGTTATTTGCTCCTCAATTGAAAAAAAGTGGCCGGATACCCAATTGGAGAGGCACTGGAATTGCTTGCTATGGCTCTACCTGGAAGGCTAGATAAAGGTCTCGCGAAGGAGCTGGTAAGCCACAGTGCAGGGATAGCTGAGCTAATCTGACAGGGTAGCTAAGGCCTTTAAGACCCTTGATTTTCTTAGAACTCTCTGTGGCATTTCTAGTGGGGTAATATGCTTTGTTTGGTATATGCCAAAGGGGCATTATAGACAACAAGTCTAATAAGGGAAGAGTACAACAGAAAAATGACATCTTTAGATCTGGAGGAAATCCAATTGGATATCAGATGGGCCAGAAAGAAGTATTTCCTAACTATGGTGCAGACGTGGTGGTCAGATGAGAGTGAGTTATCCACATATATGCTGAGGTCTGTTACAGCAGTATTATTCTAAAGAATAGAATCATTTATTTATTTATTTTATTTGCAGTTGGTGACTAGTAAAATCTGACTGAGCAGAAAGCCCCTTTTCAAAGAAGGCCTGAGGGCTGTTATAAACACCAGGTGTAAATATACTGTAGCTCCTGCTGAAGCAATTTGGTATCAGTAAGGATATCCAATAATAACCGTTTGCAGTCATCAGCAAACGTGGGTGTCCACACTCTCAGGGTATTGGCTCTGATGTCAGAAAATAGATGTCAAAGAGGAGAGGTGCCAGCCCAGTGTCCTGTGGGTGCACTGCTAGTTGTAGCTTGTATTTTGAAAGGGGTATCAGCATCTTTCACAGTTTGAGTTTTATCAGAATTTGTAATCCAGTAGACGTCATTGGGGTTTATATTGCGTTTTACTAATTTGTCTCTGTGAACCAGCTGCTTGACTGTACCCACAAAGACTTAAAAACTAAAAAGTAAAGAGTCATGGGCATTCCAAAGCCATATAGGTGAAACACTTGTAGGTCCTAAGTGGTCACTTGCATATATCCCATGGGCCAGTCCACTATAGGAGATTTAACACATTACAAAGTGAAGATTCTAGCTTGGCTGCATACCTCTCAACTGCCCAGATTTTTAAACTGTTCCTCATAAACTTTCTATGTTTGTAAGTGCAATATTTAAAACTTGTCCCTATTTTTGGGCCTTTGTTCCTCCATTCTTTTTGGCTCTGTCAGGATTTCTTGTGCTAATAGGTTCAGAGATTTGCTTAACTGGGTCTTTCTTGCAGTTTTTACTGAATGGTTTGCCTGTGCAACCTTTCTCACATTTTGGTTCTGATATTAACCAGCATGAGAGATGTTATCAAAACTTTACTCAGATCAAGATTGTTAGTATGCACTGACAAACCAGCTTCACTGCCTCTGAGAACTTTTCAAAGAATCTTACCAGGTTCAGAAGGCAGAAATTACGCTTCACAAATCCAACCTAGTTTGAGCCAAGTAAGTAATGTTGCCTATGTAATCTTTTATGAACTCTAATACAATTCTTTACATGAAAGGCTGCTGAGACTGATAGGCCTATAGTTACCAGGGTCTGAAGAAGAACCACTTTTTACATTAGATCATCACTCCATCAGTTCCACAGGTTTCTGGAACAAGTGCAGTGTATAAGCTAACAATGAGAAGGGTTTCATATAGTTTAAATTTACCACTGATGAGTATGTACCTCAGTACATTGCCATACCTCATGGAGGTTTTATTTTTGGCTTTGGATAGGGATTCTAGGACTTGTTCTACAAACATTTTGGAAGGATTAATGTGGAGGGGATAGTTGAAGGAACAATATGCATAGGCAGGGTAAAATTCAGACTAAATATGTCTTGCCAAGATGTCTGCGATACCACTGGGGCAGAGTGACTGGTGTTATTTTAGATTAGTTCAGTGCATTGTTGGGCATTGTTTCCTAGTTTCAACATATGCCGAAGAAGGATTTTTTTTATTCCCTTTGGTGTCTGTGGCCATTTTAAGTTCATATTTAACTTTATAATAGTGCTGTTAAGATCTTTGCTGGTCTGTTCTTGTGAATTTCTGAGGTGGAGGGAGTTGGATTGCTTATAGTTATTCAATATGTTATTTTTTTGCTATATAGCATATTGATATGAGAGTTTATGATATGTGATTATGCTTAAACTTGCCATTATATTTAAAATGTAGGGGCTGTGACTCACGTATTCAACTGTTGAGGTGGTGGTACAAGTCAGAGGTATAAGCAACCACTTTTCAAATAGAACTATTTCTGTGGATTTCTTAACCAATTTACCTAGATCATCTAAGAGCTGTAGAGGGTTAGCCATAAAGAAGCCCCTAAAGATCAACACATTTGAGGGGTATCAGAAGGTCTAAAGGAAATGATGACTGATTTCTGATGAGATTTTACCAGGGAAGAAGTGATGCAGGGTGGGGTACAAGGCAGGGTTAGTTAGTAAGGAACATATCAAGAGCATTTAGACACTAGATGAAATTTTAACACTTTTCTGTATGGTATTTGAATTAATGGTATCCAAAAATGTTGAACATATCTATTTTTTGTGGCATATATATGTCAATCAATGGGTGGGTAAAGCCTGTTAACAAGACAGTGTTAGGTTTGACAGTGATCTCTTCAAGTGGATTGAGGTAGTTATTATGGGCATTAGTGGGGATCTGTAGGAGGAAGTGGTATAGCAGTTAGTTCTGTTGAGCATGATTTGGATCTCTAAGTTAGGATCAAGAATAATCTGAAGTGTGTTTTAACTTTACTCCTACAGTTACCTGGTAGTTTTTGACAGTTTTGAAAACAGAATTATTAACGATGTGCTGACTATAAACTATTTAAAAGAGTATCCAAGTTTGTTATTGACCCAGAAGTTAAAGGTACCAGGTTAAACTGCACCTATTGTTAAGGAGTCTCAGACAGTGCTATTTTCAGTATCACATGTTATGGCCATTTTTACACTTAAACTTGAAATGCATTGCTTCTATATTCAGCCCAAAGCTAGAGTGGATGATTGTTCCTGCACCTTCAAGTTCTCATGCAGCCATTCTATACCAACCCATCTCTAGATCCACTGCTTGTTCATACTCATACTACTGATATTACTTCAGGCATCCAAGAAATATCCTGCCCACACTGACATCCTTAAAGAAAACCATTTTCACTAGCCCCACAATCTTTTTTCCACTCATCTCCAATGCATTTTAACTCTTACAACCCATTACTCCTGCCACTGACTTATGCTCTTCCTCAGAGTTCTTATACTCTTACTCAGAGCTGTAGCCAGCTATTTTGGAACCTGATGCCATTCAGCTGTCCGGCACCCCCCCCCCACAACTCTAAGTTCATAGGTAGTTACTAGGCTTGCAGTCTAGGGACCATTCAGAAGCCTAGCCCAAGTTCGCAGTTGCCTCAAAGCACTTTCTGGTTAGGTGACTTGTTTAAGGTCATACACAGCTGGCAAATGCAGGCTGAGGGAATCAAACTCTGTATCACAGGAACTACACTTCACAGCCTTAGCCCAAGTGAGATGGAGCAACTGAAACAGTTTATGCCACAGACAGAGAGAGAGCTCTAAGCACTTCAGTTCTGACCACAAATGCAATATCAGTATTTGAATATGCCAGTAATATACTGCACTGAAAAGCATTTGGGGTCTGTTGATCATATCACCAGTACTTTGCATCAGTGAGGATGTCCACCTTGTCCCACCCTAGCTATGATACTGGTCTTACTCTTGTTTCCAACTCCTATGCTCACACCATATTATCCACTTTTAATCCTGTACTTTTACTATAATCAAATTATTAGTACATACTTGTATTGAATTTTGTTGTAAATACTGTGTATACTATGACATCACTGTGATTTTACTATAATTGTTCTTGTTGTGATAGCATTTCTGTATATTGTACTTCACTGAGCTTCATGTAATCACATTTCTATTTACTGTGATGCATTGTAGTTCAGTGCTTTTGTGGTCTGGATCATGCCTGAAAAGATTCTTCAGACCAGAGCACCTATATAGTTAACATATGTGTAAATAAACAAACAAACACACAAAAACAAGCACACAAATACACAAACAAACAAACAAATAAATATGACACCAGTTTGCTGGCTGGCATTTGCAAATTTCCAAATTATTATAGCCTACTGAATGTTTTACCCTCTTCTGTGTTCATTATTACTTGTCACATTTGTTTACCATCCTCAGCTAAAGAAAAGTTAACCTCTTTGAACTAGCAATATGTAAGATCATCATCTACACAACAGTCAAACAGCTGTCCTCTACCTTCAGTCAGCTTACAAATGTGGTACAAATACTCATGTTCCTTCATCATTGTAGCAGCTCTAACTGTTAGGATAACAGCAACCTTAGTTCCCAGCTCCAGAATCCCAAAGAGAAAAATTATAATTTTTATAGAATGCCAGAAATACTGCTCTGCCTCAATAATAAATGATAAAAGTCAGAACATATAGGAACAAAAGGTACCATTCCTGACTACTAAGAAGGAAGATTCATATATTTCTCATCTAGACCTCCCATATGAATAGTTTCCAAAAGCTGTCTGAAGTGGGCAGTTCTAAGAAGACAACCATCTATCCTTCCATCCGTCAATCCATCCATCCATGCATCCATCCAACCACTCATCATTCACTCAGTTGATCAATCCTTCAACTGACTGATTCATCCATTCATCTCTCAGTCGGTCATTTGATCCATCCATTTGTATATTTTCTA
The DNA here is from genome assembly GCF_019279795.1 of Protopterus annectens. Taxonomy (NCBI): domain Eukaryota; kingdom Metazoa; phylum Chordata; order Ceratodontiformes; family Protopteridae; genus Protopterus; species Protopterus annectens. The sequence goes on along the minus strand of NC_056731.1, from coordinate 1,093,199,764 downwards.
AACCACGTGTCCTTTTGAGGGCTAAAGTGATAACAAGCCGAACAAGGCAACCCAGGGTTCATAGGTATTTACTAGGCTAACAACCACAAGTACATTTTTAAGCCTAGCCATGCATCCCAAATCTCTGACAAGTTCTGATACCCTTGATAAGTGCATGCAGGGGTTTAGGAGATGAAACATTTACAAGCAGGGGCCAGGCAGATGAACCATTTACAGCTTGCCTGTGTCCATGAGAGACACAGGTGCCAAACCAGGGATGAATTTCCTGTTCCCCATCCAATTGTCCAAGTTGTACTTAAATTGTGTTAGGGAGGAACTCTGCTTCACATGGATGGGGAGCCTATTCCATAGATGGGGTAATTTCTGGGATACATACCTGTCTCTCCAGCAGGTCCTATTTATATCACAGGCAAGGTTTAAATCTTTATAATGAGTAATTCAGGTCTACTTCACGTTGTCAAAGGCTGACAATATCGAAGCTGATATTGTCAGCAACTGATTAGCGAAAGCAAAAAACATTGAACGTTTAAAAGGAAATCTCCATAAGGGGAGATTTCCGTTTAGTTCAATGTAGTGCGGTCTCGGAGTTGGTATATTTAAGTAGGGGGGGTGTGGGGGTGTGCCCCCCACATGGGGGGTGCAGGGGTGCTTGCCCCCCTGCTTGCAAAGGTAAGTTTTTATTTATTTTTGTTTTTAGGCATTTTTTTTATCTTTCGATGTTTCAGAATTTGATGATATGGTGTTGACCATATCAGATTCGATATTCTGAAACTTTGATAAGATAATTTAGACGCGGTAATTCTGGTGCTGTTCATTTTGTGGCTATGCAGGAGGTCCATCAGAGTAGGGCCTGACAATGCCTTGTATGCCAGGCATAGATCTCCCCTCAAAAGTCTGTAGAAGGCATACTACAGGGATAAGGCCTTGAGGCAATCTGCATAGGACATGTTACTTATGCTCTGTATTCTTTTAGTGAGGAATCTCTATGAAAGTTCTAATTGTTGGATATGCCTGGTTAGGCACATACCAAAGGAGGCATTGTACTCAATGATAGGTCTGATGAATGCCAAATACAATGGAACAATGACTTCCTTGGACATAGATAACATACCTTTGTTTATAAGTTGCACAACATAGAATGATTTCCTCACCACTGTAGATAAGTGATGGTCAAAAGCTAGATTACTATCTATATGCGTGCCTAAGTCCATGACTACTGGGTTAACTCTAAGGGGTGTGTTGTCATAGGTTCATAGATTCACAGGTTGGTACAAGGCTATCAGCCCTAGGGCCTATACAAGCCTAGCCATAACAATTCCCTGGCTATTTCTTCCCACACTATTGACTTCCCTGGACCCCTGTCTAGCAGGGTGACTGACGTGATCCCCGGGGTGAATTTCCTTTCTCTCATCCAATCGTCAAGGTTCCTTTTGAAGAGGGCCAAAGAGGCACTCTGCTTGACATGTATGGATAGTCTATTCCAGAGTCTGGGGAGTCTCTGGGTCAGGAACCTATCCCTCCAGCATGTTTTGTTTATTATGATGACAAGGTTTAGATCCCTGAAGCATGTGGCTCTGAGGGTTTGGGATTTCTTTAAGTGTAGCATGTCCAACAGCTCTGGGTTTGACATGGCCTTGTATGTTAAGCAGAGATCACCTCTGAGTAGACGATATGTGACAGAGTATAGCTGGAGTTTTTTAAGGCGGTCAGCATAGGGCATCTGCTTTAGGCCTGTGATTCTTTTAGTGAGGTATTTCTGTGGCCTTTCCAGTTGTTGCAGGTGTCTTGAGAGGTACATACAAGATGGGGCATTGTATTCTATAATGGATCAATATGATAGTTACCAGGGATGGATGATTCCCAAAGGATACTGTTATGCATTTCTTGGCATTTAGCTTTAGTCCATGGTTCTGACACCAGTTATTTGTTTGTGTCAGCCCCTCCTGGAGAACATTTGTGTCATTGTGGGATTCAATGACAACTCCTAATTTGCAATCATCTGCAAATTTAGTCAGCCAGAGACCACTAATATTGGCCTTGACTTCAGAGAAGTAAATGCCAAACAGAAGTGATCCAAGGACTGATCCCTGAGGTACTCCATTTGTGACACCCCAATTCTAATTTCCAGGTTCCTGTCTGTGAGCCAGTTGGCTATCCACCGGGTGACATATGAGTTTTGTACCTAACCTCCTGAGTTTGTCAACAATGCCTGAGTGGAGTATTGTTTCAAATGCCTTGGCCAGGTTGAGGTAGGCAGTATGAAGCATTTTTCCCTCATCCATTGCTTTGGTTATCTTTTCAAAGAAGTCCACTAGGTTGAGTAGGCATGACTGGCTCTTCATCTTCATGAAACCAAACTGTGTTGGGTCCAGTGTCTGGAGGTTTACTATATCTCTGTTGATCATTTCCATGATAATTCTTTCCATGTCTTTGCATATAAGACTAGTGAGACTTATGGGTCTTTAGTTTCTAGGATCTGTAGATGTCCCACCTTTGTGCAGAGGGTGACTGTTGCTGTTTTCTATTCATGAGACACAAAGCTTATTTGGAGGCTACAGTTAAATAGTAATTCCAGAGGCCCTGACAAGTCATGCTTCATGCTATTTAGAAGGCATCCTGGGATATTGTTTGGGCTCATTGATGCAGTGTTCTTGGTCTTAGAGAGAGAGGATTAAGGACCTATTCCCTAGTGATAGTAGGGGAGCTACATTTGATGGTATTTCCTGAGGGAAGCTTTGTGGGAGAGATAGGTATAGCTGGAGCTGAATTTATCAGCCAGGAAGTCTGCTATATCTTCTGGCTCATTATAGGTGGCTCTATTTACAATGAGCTCTGCACACCCACTTTCCTATCCAAGCAACAGTATTCAACTCTTTCTCTGTTGCATACCTAAACATTTCTGTGTAAGCTAAGAGATATTATCTCTCCAGCATATCATAGGTCTTCCTAGGGTCTATGCCTAATGGACTGTGTCTAGTGCACCCTCCAGGAGAGGCATCCTAATAAAGTGCCAAGCCACTTCAGCTGACTCTACTCATTACAGGAGTGGCAGTACTCTGAGATCATTCTAATATGTCACTCTCCTTACTGTATCATAGGGAATGAGCCTGACTTCTCTGAGAATTAATCTCATTTCTGCCACAGGTATCTGCATTCTCATCCTTCTGGTCACTACACAAAGCTCATGACCTTGGGTGACGTTGTGGACATAGATTGACCAGTAACATGTGAGTGTCATCCTTTGACTCAGCTCTCACTTCATCACCACAGCCTAGTACAAAGCCTGCAGACCTGTTGCTGTTACTGCAGCCATCTGCTTGCTTTTCAATCTCTTGATCCCCTCTTCTTACTGTTATGAACAAGACCCAAAGATACTTGAATTCCTTTAGCTGAGATTGCTAGTATCCCCTTATAAGTAGAAGGTGATTCATTCTTTTTCAGGACAGAACCGTGACACCTGATTTAAAGACATGGATTTTTGATGAAGGAAGCCATCTGGTTAAAGTGTGTTTGTGTGGAGTGAGAATTATGAGAGTACTCTGTGAATTTGACTGACTAATATCAACAAGACAAGAATGCAGCCAGTCACAAAAGCAAAAGTCCAGGTGTGTGTGGGAGTGGGTGGGTGGAGTTTGGTGAGGCCACAGAGAATGACTTTGGAGGACCACAAAGTGATACTGACATATTATCTGGTGACTCATGAGGAGGAGTCAGGATATTGTCAAGGCCATTCTCAGCGGTTGGTAGAGAATGACTGACCTTGACTGGGGACATTATCAAGAGTTGGAAGGAACACTTTGAAGAAATCCTGGATCCAGTGGACTTGCTCTGCTCTCTGAAGGAGAGGCCAAGAGCAGAAGATAGAATGTGATTCATTTCAGTTGATAAAGTCTGATTGTCTCAAGGCTTGGCTTCTGTCTTGCTGGTATAAAAATATTACCATTTTGTAAATTCATTCATATCATTGCTAGCATCTCCTTGTGTTCTGACTGCGAGTACTTTTCAAACAATCTGGAAATATAGAGCTGATAAGTATATTTTTTGGCACCTTAACTGTTTCACTTTAACTGTTCAGAGTTCCGCACTGTATTTATTTTTGCTTGACTGAATTACTTATTTATTTGCTTGCAGAATTTTGTTTTCTGATCTTGCTGAAACTTTTTTTCTCCCACCCCAACCCTATTGCTGTTGTGTTCTTAAAGTTGGTAAAACTGATCAAACAGCTTTTGTGTAATCTGATTATCTAAAGCCTTGGCTTCTGTCTTGCTGGTATAAAAATATTACCATTTTGTAAATTCCTGCATATCATTGCTAGAATCTCCTTGTGTTCTGACTGAGAGTGCTTCTCAAACAATCTGGAAATATAGAACTGGTATGTATTTTTGTCACTTTAACTGTTCAGAGTTCTGCACTGTCTTTATTTTTGCTTGACTGAATTATTTATATATTTGCTAGCAGAATTTTGTTTAATGAACTTGCTGAAACTATTTATTCCACCCCCACTCTATTGCTATTGATGTGTTGCCACTCCTAGTATTTTTCTACTGGATCTAGTATTTTTCCACTTTGCCTAGTAGGCCAGTGTTTTTTTTACAATTCTAGTAGTTTTTAGTACAAGCAAGAGTGGTGGATGACCCCAGGTGTAAGCATAGAAAGCAGGCAAACCTGGGATGCAATAATAGTATGTAAAACTTGCTGGAAGAAGAAAAGAGTGGCTTCAACTGGCTTATGAGCTATGAGATTGTAATTCCAGGTAGTTCTGCACCAGTTGGAGTTGATATTTTGAAATGAGGAAAGTAAGTAATTGATCCCTATAGAGTGTGCATACCTCTCAACCTCTTTAGAGTGAGAAATCTGGACAAAGCCATAAGTAAAAGTGGGACAAAAGCCCAAAAATAGGAACAATTTTTAAATATTGCTCTTAAAACTTAGAAAGTTGATAGAATAACAGGTTTTACATTAGCATGAATTTTCTGAAGGGTATGAAGTCTGAAACTCAAAATTATGTCTTCATTTTCTGACTTCAATCTTTAATGAGTTGCCACAAATTTGCCAGAAAACGAGAATTTTATGAAAAATGGACTAAAAAATATGAGGCAAAAATCTGGACATTCTGCAAAAAACTGTACAGTTGAGAGATATGATTGTGTGTGCTGTACCATTATATACCTAACTTGTCTCCACCTAGCAGCAGTTCACTGTTCCATGGACCGTTATATGAACCTAACTGAATACACATTTGTTTTCTCTGTATAAATAATATGTTTTTTCTTGACGACTATTTTTTTGTACTTTCTTACTTGTGTTTTAATTATTTTTTGTGGCTATTGGTCTGACATTGCACTTGAGTTGTTACCTGGGGAAGGTTTTTTCCTCTTTTAATGCAACTGCACTGTTGCGGACATGGTATTGCATAGATTAAATGTATTGCTTGCTGAACATTACAATAAATTAATCCAGAGCACTGACACATCCACTATGTTGTTCTGTTATTTCTGAACCTAATTAACATTGTGCGATTAATTCGGAGGCATTTTTTATATATTTAGCAGAGCGATATGTTATTTCCTTTATGAGCCCAAGTTTTGCTGTACTTGGTGAGTTTATGTGTATTCTGGTGGCTTTGCCACATTTATCAGCATCTTGTGAGTGCGTCTTATCTCAAGTGAACATTGTGAAAACCGCTCAAGCCAGCAAACTTCTATCTGAAACCATCACAAATTGGCTTCTTGCTAAGCAAGCAATCAGGCATAGTGGTAACGTTTACTATACTTGGAAACCAGGCAAAACTTTAGTAGAATATGTTCGTGAAAGAAGGTGTCATCGGAGGTGCATGAGGCTGCAATCTGAGCGCAAGCCAACTCGTCAGATGTAACCGTTTATGATATAAATTTATGCTTGATGATTCATGAATTCTACCAATGTACATAGTTTTTTCAAAGTTAATGTGTTTTCTTCATTACCTGTTGCACAAATATCATGAATTACATGTGAGTTGAGGCTAAAAACATACACACACTTTACTGTGTCGATTAATTCAATCTAGTAGTTTCTAGTAGTTTTTTTTCTGAAAAATCTAGTAGGAACTGAAAAACTGGACTGGCAACACTCTAACAGCTTTCATGTTATCTGATTGTCTCAAGGCTTGGCTTCTGTCTTGCTGGTATAAAAATATCACCATTTTGTAAATTCCTGCATATCATTGCTAGAATCTTCTTGTGTTCTGGCTGAGAGTACTTCTCAAACAATCTGGAAATATAGAGCTGATAAGTATATTTTTTGGCGCTTTAACTGTTTCAGTTTAACTGTTCAGAGTTCTGCACTGTCTTTATTTTTACTTGACTGAATTATTTATATATTTGCTGGCAGAATTATTTTGTTTTCTGATCTTGCTGAAACTTTTTTCTCCTACCCCCCCCCCCCCATTGCTGTTGTGTTCGTAAAGTTGGTGGCTTTTGTAGGTGCTCGCCCCTACCTTAAATTTGATCTGGGACACTCCTCCCAGTCCAATCTCTTTAGCTCATTATACCTAATACAGAGATCATTTGGGAGGCCAAACCCCTTAATCCCTTGAATTATCTTCTGTTCCTGCTCTCTCCCTTTTTACTTTATAAAAAATAAATAAGACACTTTATTCATCTGCTTATATTTTCTAATTTGTGTTTCTTCCTACTACTCTGTTACTCCATCTTGCTTTGCTTTTTCTCTTACTTGCTGCCTGTTCTCTAAAGTGTTTAACTGCATCTTCTCTGTTGCATTTATTACTGCTTGTTTATAACCTGTCTAAATTGTTGTGTTATTCTTAAGTGTTATTCTCTTAGTTTTGGTTTATACACTTGGGCTTTAGGCCCATCCCTTAGCTCTCCCTGGCCTTTCTCTTTCAGATTCTGACAAATATGGATGGGCAATTTCCTACAGTTTCTTCTGCCAGTCTGGTTGATATGGATATCCTTAGACAGTGTAGCAACTGCCTCATGTACATGGACAGCCATCTACTACTACCACCTAAGAACACAATTTGTGAGAGATGCAATTACATTAGGAACCTAGAGTCCAAAGTCCCCCCCTCAAGCCAGTATATTTAGCACTGAAAAGGTTGTCAACACAATTACTACACCTCAAACACCACCCACACCTACACAACACACATCTACATATGCAGAATTCCTTCACATAAACATACCCAAACAAAGGAGACCTTCGAGGCAAAAACATATGTGATCTCCACAGCCCTCCACACCACATACCATGCATAGTCCACACACCTGTGCCTCATGGTTCCCTATTATATGATTGAAGACGCATTCTTTTGAATGTATCTTGATCGAACTTGAAAGCACAAAATGGCAACATACTGAAATGGCATATAAGCAAATTCTTTCCCTGGGAAAGAAATCGCTTGGCCACCTTCATTACTTTGCTGTTTTCATCACTGTAGTGCGATCTCTGAGTTGGTATATTTAAGTAGGGGGGTGTGGGGGGGGGAGCCCCCCACTTTATGTAATGTTTTAAAGTTTTTTTTTCTCTTTTTTGGAACAGCGATTTTTTTTCCCTTGGGAAAAAATCACTGTTCTAAGTGTCGGGATTGTAAGCTTTTGCTTACTTGGGGTCGATAAATCAGAGTTTGCCTTTTTAAGCATTTGCTGATTTAATATAGATCCGTGCCTCACAGCCACTAAGGTTTCACCATAAACTCAACATATTAGTCATAGGAGACTCCATTGTGAGACACACAGATGTGCCTCTCACCAGCATGGATAAGGAGAAAGTCACAGTTAGTTGTCTGTCAGGTGCCAGAATCCACCATATCACATACGCACTCAAGTCTCTCAACAACAGGTACTGTTATGACTCTGTCATAGTCCATGTTGGCATGAATGACTTGAGTCATACCTCTCTGGACTATATGAAGAGAGACATGATTGAGCTCACTGATTATGTGTCCCAGGCAGGTATGTCCCTAGCCTTAACCAGCATTCTGCTGTCATCCAGAATGATGCCTCAATACAAACAGAAAATGATTGACTTTAATAATTGGCTTAGTTTCTGGTGTCATTCCAGGGGGATCCAGTACTTGACAGCCTGGGAAGATATGATTGACAGACCACGATGCTTTGCCAGGGATGGCCTGCATCTGTCTCACCTGGGCTTCAGGATTCTGGCAAAGGCTCTTGCCTCCCCTATAGTGCCTTTTTTAGGAAAAGTGATGAGGTTAAAGCTACCAACATAAAAATTTCAACAAAACACAAATTAAAGGTCATGCTGCTAAATTCTAGGAGTCTAAACATGAAACTGCACTCATTGCAAGCATTCCTAACCCTGGAAAATGCTGACATCTGTGCAGTCACAGAAACCTGGTTCAAAGTTGCGGAGAGCACCCCAGCCTTACCTGGTTACTCATCCTATCATACATTCAGACCCCAAACTGTGGCAGTAAAGCCAAAGCAGGTGGAGTTTCAGTATAGATTAAAGACATACACACCTCCAGGCTGATCAAACAGTATGACGCACAGGAGACACTCCAGGTGCAGTTAACTGTTGAAAAGACCCTTATTAAGGAGTGCGGCTAGGATGCTGAACTGGTAGCTGCACTTCATTTCAGCTCTCTTACCTCAATACAATTCCTGACAGGAATTTTAATATTTAATTTGAAGAAATATTTATTACTAACTTATTTCTAATAACTTTGAGCATCTATAAGAAAAATGTTATTACCAGAACTTGAATAATTCCTGTCAAATTAATTACTGGAAAATCAGCACCAATATCAGCTTTACAGCATGAGTCATCTAAGGAATACAGCACAAGACTCTTCTCTCAAAAAAGACCTGCAATCTCACATTACAAATATACAGGAACTTACAATAAAAATCGACAAGATGGACAATAAAATAGATACTTTTAAAGAAAAGTGCTCACAACAACTGGAACAGCTTCAAGAAATGTTTACACAGCAGAAAGGACAGATATCACTTATTGAACAGTCATTAAGTGACATTGACGCTAGAGTCCAAATAGAAGAACAACAAACTGAATTCTTACTTCAACAGAACACATATTTACTAGAAAAGCTTGATGATATGGAAAATCGAACATGAAGAAATAATATTAGAATATATGGTCTACCAGAAAAATCTGAAGGGGACAATATGATAAACTTTCTTACTACCTGGATACCAGATGTAACAAAAATACCTGAAGCTCTTTCATATGGTATAGAACGTGCGCATAGATCACTAGCAGCTTCTGGAAATGCTTCTTCTCCGGGTAAGAACAAACCGAGATCTATAACTGTGAGACTTTTTTCTACACAAGATAAATATCTTATTTTAAGAAATGCTTGGGCAAATTCTCCCATCAAATACAATGATTCATTAATAAGATTTGACAATGATTATTCTACAAAGGTGGTTTCAAAAAGAAAATAATTTCTACCAATAATAAAAACCTTGAAGAAAAAGCAATTGAAAGTCCATCTTTTATTCCCAGCAAGACTGAGAGTTTTTCTACCAAATGGAATAAAAATCTTTGAAACAGTAGATTCAGCAATAAAATACCTTACCAACAACAACATCCTAACACATGAACAATCTATGGACTGGACGATAAGTACACCGAAAAGAAATGCTGAAGTAAATAATTGGAAAACTGTTGAGCAAAAGAAAAAAAAAACTAAAGGACAAATAATCTTACATATGTTATATTCTGTAAAAATCTAAATAATAATACTAACAACAAAAGAAAAGTTCTTACTGTCTTCAAGTTACACCAAAACAGGTACTGTTTTCAATTATACTTTAAATGTCAAAATTAGCATAAATTTAAATACATTTATCTCAAATCACATCAATATACTAAGCATAATTTAAACATTACTCTATTTTTCATTATTATCCATCTATTATTGTCATATTCTTAATCAGAGTAATCAATGCATAATAATGTTCTCAAATATTTATTTATTTGTATATTTATTTATTTATTTATTTATTTATTTTCTCTCTTTGTGTTTTTTGTTTTTATTTTTCTCTTATTTTTATAAAGTCTTCATTAACTTATAATACTTTAATCAGTATATGGTTATATTGCTTAATAGGTATAGTGATGGCTGCTATATAACTTATTATCAGTTACATCTCTGACAGCATTACTTTTTATGAGTTAAAAGTGTCCCTGTTTGCATAAACGCTAATGCTGGGCGGAAATGTATTGCTTTTGAAATGAAGTATTTCAGTTTAGATGTATTATAAGACTACTTTAAATAATCTTAAAAGATGTTCTGCCTTTGACCCATATGCACATATTGATATAGTACAGTGAAAAAATATGTTTTAAGTGATATTTTCAGACTATACGTCAGGTGTGTTGTGGCTCCGGACATCCGGAGTTGAGAGATGCTTGTGAATAGCTTAGATATCCTGTTGTCTTTTCTTTTGTAGAGAAATAAGGCATAGCATGTTTAAAATGCAAAGTTTGATAGTTGTGAACACTACTCCGCAAACTAGAGTGCTCGCATGCACACTACATGAGTTTGTCACGAAGTAAGAGAAGGGAAAATAAAAAAGAAAAAACACATACCTTTTCCCGCTTGGTTCTCTAGACAATTTAACAGCCACAAACATCACTAGAAACTCGAGTTACTTATTGCTTGTTGCATTTACTTGTGTATGCCATCCCCTGACTCTTTCTAATTGACGTCTAGTCAGGAAATAAGCTAGGTTCACATTTAAAGATACAGGAACCTAAATTCCTTCTAAGGAAACATAAATAACATGAGGTTCATCTAAATATACACAGATATATTTTTTGAAGCACTTTCAGCTTATGGCTTCTGATGTCTTCTAGCACTTTGATAGATAAGGACATATATATGCTTGTCTTTCTGTCAGTTTAGTTTTCCAGACATTTTAGCTATCCCTTATTATGTTTTGTACAGCAGAGTTTAAAGAGCAGAAATTAACCATCAGCAAATAAAATCACTGCTGTTTTACAAATTCTCTAAAGAAACTAAAAAATGTCAAGCAACGGACAGGTTTATTTTAAGGAAAATTGCCATTTGCCACACTGGTGCTCCTACAAAATACTACTAATGTCCTGCTACCAAAATATGCCTTCAAGTGGACAAATGGGATGCAACAAGAAGGTTAAATGTACATTTAGCAAATCAAGCATTTAAATAACAGTATAATATACTAGATAGAGAAAGTAAAAACAATAATCATATAAACAACTATAATAAGTAACATAACAACAGAGGATTTAACCCAATGTGTCAATTATACAATATTTATATCCCATATAGGTTTGAACTTTGTTGAAGCATGTGTTCTACACACATATTGTATTAAATCCAATTTGAGTAGAAGACGGAGAGGCTTACCCCACACCCTAAATTATTACTAAGTTACCATGCATTGTGAACATACATTGTGGCAGGTACTCAACGAGCTATCCATCCTTAGATGGCTCATGCTGTTCCCATTTACTTATCTGAATAATGACTGCGGCTGTACTCTTCTTATTATATTACCTGGCTGTGGCTTCACCCTTCTTATAATATTACCTGTCTTTTTGCATTATCAAGAATGACACAATACTAGTGTATGTGGGTATATCATGTTACTGTTAGTGTAAACAAAAAAGCTTGACAATGCAACCGTAATTCTCAAACCTTTCTGCAGACAAATGTATAGCATTGTCTAGCAGTTGAGAGCCTGATTGTTCCTGATCAGCAGACCTGTATTTTCATGTTCCAATATGATTACATGAAAAGACGCCAATATTAGTTTGCAAGTTTAGTAAGCAGTAAATTCATCAGGGATTAATTCGAGGGTACACTTATATTATAGCTAAAGCACTTGACATTTGATAAGAGTATCCTCTCAGTGATGCACTCTATCTAGTCAGTAACTGTAAAACAACTTTTTCTGAGAAACATTGTTGTAATGCCAGTTAATTATTTGAATTAAATATTTCTATATACAGTCATAAAGCAATTACCAGGATAAATAATACTCTTGCAGTGCATGGATCACCATAGCTATCCTCTGATGTTAGAGGAAAAACAAGCTTCTTAAACACCTTTTTGACGTAATAAAGGTATTACCCCATAGTTTAAATACATTTTGTCTATTTACTGCAAAGTGGGTTAGGAATTTTAACCTGTAACATTTTCATACATAATAGTTTAAATCTTAGCAGCTTCCATTATTTTGATATGTTCTCCAGTATACTTTTTAAATACTATAATGAGAAGCTCCGGATGTTTAATTCTAAACTTTTATTCAATCATAAGATTAAATTACTGGTGTTAAGTAAGCCAAAATTATATCTCCAGCACTTATTGTCAGCAGATAAACTCACTGGTTAAGTGTCAGTCTAAGCTGTAACAGTTAATATGTGATATACATAGATGTTTGGTTTGAAAATGTGGTGAAGTGCATTGTAGTTTTACCTCTATACTGTGTCTTTTTGATTATACAAAGTCCCTCTGAAAGTTGATAAAAGTGTTAACAACAAAACACTCAATCAAGTAACAACATTATAAGTAGTCTCTTGGATAAGGGAGATGTCTAAATTTTGATCTTGTTGTCTCCAGCCATGGGAATTGTCTTTGAAAAGCTGAAAAATGCAACCAGAGGAACATATTTAATGTCTGCTAAGGAAATATTAATATACTTGTACATTGTATTGCATTTCAGTTTATGTTAAACATGAAATATGATGTGGTTTCAGAACGATTCATGTTTTTATTCCAATATGACTTTGCAAATACTAATTTAAACACTGGTTTCGGACTTGAGTAGTCTAAAACATTTACACAACAATGGTATTGTATTATACAGTAATGTCAGTAAATAGTTTTCAACAGATGTATGCAATATACAGTTACAGATTTTAACATGATGTTTATTAATACCCTAAACTATTTTGAAATGATACTACCTTAATCTAAATATTTGTACCTTTTTGAAACCTGATTAGAAATAAGTATTATTGAATTACAATAAAATAAGAGTAAAGAATATATTTATATATTTTAGCTGATTAGATTATCTTAATATATTATTTAATTATCTTTATTTAAAAGCTAAGAAGATAAGAGAAACTGATCCAAATATTATTTGTGAGGGTAGAAAGTTTGTTTGGTTAGATTCACTAACCAAACAAAGAGGTATATTACCTCATAGCAATAGGGAATGGTTTTTAAGGTTAAGAATTACAAGTTTGGAAGTTTTTTTTTTATTGTATCACTTTGGTGTCACTCAGAAACATGCAAAAATCATACAAGAAAAACTTTTTGAATTCTGTATCCAAGATGGAACTAAGAATAAACAATATTTACATAAACTCACACATAAAACAAACTCAAAACTAGGAAATGAAATGTTTATCCATAAATGTTAATGGTCTAAATAATAGTAATAAAAGGAGAAGCCTATTCAAGTACATAAACTTACATAAACCACAAATAGTCTTCTTACAAGAGACACACTTATTAGATAGAGATATAAACAACTTAAATATTAATAATTACACAATACTAATAAACTCTCAATACAAAACAAAACAAAGAGGAGTAGCTATACTACTTCGCAACTCAACTATAACACCTAAAATAATTACTACTCATCAAGATACATCAGGTATGTTTTGTCTAGCTTCAATAGAATTAAATAAGAAAATGTATACGTTAGTAAATCTATATTGGATCCCAGGACTAGGATTAAAACAGTTAAACAGCACTTTGAAGAGATAATTCATTTAACTAAAGGTAGCCTGATATTGGCAGGAGACTTCAACTGTATAATGAATGAAAAAGATACAGATTTTAAATCTAAAAGAAGAAAATAACCTATCTCTAAAGCACTATCAAAATTTATAGATACATTGTATTTAAAAGATATAAATGAATTTGTAGAACCAGACTCACTAATCTTCACATTTTATTCTCATAGATATAAAACGAACTCTAGAACTGAAAAAATATATGTTGCCAATGACCTAATAACAAAAATTGACAAAGTCAAAATTATAAATTGTCCCTTATCTGATCATAATGCCATACTCTTTGAGATAGAGCTTACACCATTTTATTCAAATCCCATTACTAGGATACCTTCCTATATCACAAAATTGACAGATTTCAAAGAATATTATGAAGAAACAATCAAAAACTTTCTAGAAATAAATTACACAGAAGATATTTCAGAAATATATGTCTGGGATTCATTAAAAGCAGTTACATATGGGAAAATAATATCCTGGTACATAAATAAAAGGAAGTTATGAAATAAAGATATGCTAGACTTACAAAACAAAGCAGATAAATTGAAACTGGAAATACAAAAGGGTAATGCTACTCAAGTTCAAGAACTTACACAAATCAATAAGAAGTATACAGAATTGTTACATCATAAGATTATGATTAACTTAGAAAAGATAAAAATAAACTCATACTCTACTAATTCTGCACACCTGAGACAGTTAACTAATAGAACAAAAAAAATAATTAAATCTAAGCAAATAAAAGAAATATTTATTCCTAATACTAACAAAAGAGTTACGGAACTAAATGATATTTTAGAAGCATTCAGACTCCAATTTAACATTGATAATTCCATAAACACTCAAGATACACCTACTAAGGATATAAAAAAATACTTAGAAAATAATATTCATATTAAATTAACAGAAGAACAAATAGACATTATAAGCAAACCAATCAATATGACAGAATTAAAATCACAAATTAAAAAGCTCAAGACAAATAAAGCACCTGGCCCAGACAATATGCTGCCAGAAATGTATAAATTAATACCCAATCAAGCCATATCCTTATTATTAAAAGTATATGATATAGCCAAGAAAGATTTGAATATACCACCCTCTTGGAAATATTCATTGATATCCCCAATTATCAAACCAGATAAAGATGAGAAGCAGTGTTCCTCATATAGGCCAATATCATTACTCAGTATAGACTATAAGATGTTTATGGCTATATACGCAGATAGGATCAAACACTTTCTTCCTTTCTTAATTCACAAAGATCAAACAGGTTTTATTAAAGGAAGAAATACTTCAGATAATATTAAAAGAATACTAACATTAATAGACTATAGCAAACATAAAGCCCTAGATTTAAATGTAATCTCATTAGATATTAATAAAGCTTTTGATTCAGTTAACTGGAACTTTCTTTCACTAGTTTTAAAAGAATATAACTTTCCTTCTAATTTTAATAATCTTATCCAAATACTATATGAAAAATCTACTGCATATGTTAAACTATGATCACATAGATCAGGCCCTATAACAATCAAAAAAGGAACTAAACAAGGTTGCCCTTTATCACCATTGTTATTTGCATTACTCATAGAACCCTTTGCAAATCAAATCAGAGCAAACAATAACATAAAGGGCATTTGTATTAATAAAATGTTAAACCTTAAAATCCAACTCTTTGCTGATGACATATACTATTAACTCTCTCAGATGCAAATGAGTTTTTGAATGCTCTATTTAACTCCATGAATACATTTCAAAATATTTCAGGCTTAAAATTTAATGAAAACAAAACTAAAATTATGCCCTGTAATTGTAAAAAAAAAATAATATAAACAAAAGATTTTCCAAATATATAGTAACAGAAAGTAAATTATTATATCTGGGAATAAATCTACTCAATGAATTAACAAATTCTCTAATATTTAAGTATAATAAAATACTAGACACACTAGAACAAACAATTGGTTACTGGAATAAATATATCTTTTCAATAGCAGACAGATTATATCTTATTAAAATAATCATATTTCCCAAAATATTATACTTAATACAAAATTTTTCATTGCCACCTCCCAAATATATTATTCAAAGATACAATAAACTAATTTTAAATTTTCTATGGTTTCCAAATAAACCCCGTATAGCCTTAAATAAACATTTACCAGATTGGGAAGATGGTGGAATTAATTTACCGGATATTGATTTATATATTACCTCATCTGTTATTAAAAGCATAACACTATGGTTAAATAATTCATACACACCTATATGGAAACAAGCCCATGAGCAGATTTACATAGAAATCAATTATAGTTGCATACAAGACAATTTAACAGTAATACCATCACCACTTATATGGATGTTAAAAGATTATTTTTTAGGGAAAAGGAATAATATTAATAAATTGCCATCAAATTATATTAGCTCTACACTTTCAGTGTTCAAAGCATATATAAACAAAATACCAAATATTAATTCTTGGATTTTTCTTATTTTCCCTATAGCTTTTACACCAAATATTCTAGATACATTCCAAATATATAAAATAAATATACTTAAAGAAGAAACATTACTTTTTTGGCATCAAGTTATAGAGAAAGGGAAAATTCTAACAAATGAACAGATAATTTATAATTATAATATAAATAAAGACAATTGGTTGTTTTTACAAAATCTAAGGCATTTTCTTATAAATAAAATAGAACAAATGCAACCTTCAGTTAGACATGAAGCTCCAAAACTCATTGCATACCTTATTCTTATCATAAAACAGCCTTATCAGGGTACAGGTTATTTGTCTAATATCTATAAAATTGTTAAAAAAACAAAACACTATCATGAAAAATCATACTGGGATTATTATACTTTAATAAACAACCATCCTCCAATTGAAGAAGAAAAAAGTAATATTCTAAAATCTTCCAAATTTTCTACATTATCAAAATACTGGCAATTATTCACTTGGAGATATCTACACAGAAATTTTTATACACCACATAGGTTAGCCAAAATGTATTTCATTGAAGATCAATGTTGGAGATGCCATACCAAGATAAAAGCAGATTGACAGCATGATTTTTTATGAATGTATATGTCTCTGTATGTACTGGAAATCCATTAACTATTTTTTTCAGACTGCTTATAATGATAATTTTCAATTAACAAAATCTTTAATTTTATTCAACTCTCCTATTCCAAACTGTGTACCAAAAAAAGACACTAAAATCCTATGGTCACTATTGGCAATTTCACGTAAAATCATAACTATACACTGGAAAAATGAGGCTTCTCCTACATTCAAGGAATTTGAAAATTTAACAACAACAGTTGGTCACATGGAAATATTAACAGTGAAGAACAGAACTAAAAGATCTACTTCTTACTGTTACTCTTGGATGAAAGTACTGGAAATACTCAAAAAGATCGAAGAAGATATATCATCTTATGTTTCTAACTTTATATAATATAGAATTTCAATGTTATTTGCATAGACACCAATGTAAATAGTTATATAATGGTTTGAAGTTAGTAATGTTTTAGAACTGTAAATATGTTATTTATCTTTATTTCATGTAATGTTTCTTAAGACATCTTATTTGAAATAATAAAAAAAATTTAGTAAAAAAAAGAAAAGACCCCCTATTCAAATCATAGCTAGCTACCACCCCCCAAATCTGAATCAAGATGCCCAATCTGCCTATTTGGAACTGTTTGAATCTATCAAGGTTCAACCCTTTACCCTGATCCTGGGTGACTTTAACTTCCCACACATTGATTGGAAGAACTACTCATGCCAGACCACAAATGCCCAGAGATTTCTTGATTTTGTCAATGCAAATGCCTTGAAACAGCTAGTTGATACCCCCACAAGAGGTGATAATATCTTGGACTTGGTATTAACCAACATGAGTAACCAGTACAGCATCCCTGTAGTATCATCCTCCCTGGTAAGATCTGACCACAAAGCAGTCACTTTCGAAGTCACCATCTCCCCAAACCCCCCTCTAGGTAGGATCAGATATAAACACTTCTCCAAAGCTTATTACAGCCTCCTGAGGGATGGTATAAACAGCTTCACAGCCCCCTCCCCCTCTGTAGGAATTGGCACCTATATCCCACAACTACACCAAAGCATTATAGGAGCATTTATATAGATGCATGGAATCAGGAATACCTGACAGGACAAAATCATCCTCCGCAAGGAAGAGCACACCTGTCTGGTGGACATCTTCAATAAATAAACTCTATAACAAAAGGAAAAAGTTGCTGTCCAAGACCAAAAAGGAGCAGTTACCCAATTGGAAGCAATGTCTCCTTAGCCTGAACAAGCAAATAAGAGCACTAGTGAAATCCTCCAAAGCAAACTTCGAGTCCAAATTGGCCACCTCTACTAGAGACAATCATAAGGCTTTCTTAACATATGTCCGCAACCTCAAAGGAAGCACCCAGATCTGCTCAGAACTGGTGGTCAAGGACACCACATATACAAATGCTGTAGATATAGCAATATTGCTGGCTGGCAGAGTCAGTGAAAACTATACCCCTCTTTCCCCCATCAGTAAATCAGGACATCCCCAGTACCTGCCCCCTTCCCCTTATATCTAGGGAACAGGTCATAACTGCTCTCTCAAAGGCAAAAAATACAGCCTCCATGAGACCTGATAACATCCCAGGCTGCATCCTACTTGAACTCAGGCAGGAACTTGCAGCACCATTAGGCACCCTATTCAACCAAAGCCTGAGTACTGGCTTCATCCCAGCTGAGTGGAGGACAGCCACTGTCATCCCTTTACACAAAGGTGGAGCATACACAGATCCAGGAAATTATAGACTTATCAGCCTAACTAACCTGATCTGCAAGGCCATGGAACAGATTATCATGGACCTCATTAACAAGGACATTGGTAACCTCTAAACACTTGATCCCACACAGTTTGGCTTCGTCAAGTGAAGGTCATGTCTGCTAAATTTGGTTGACTTCTTTGAGACAGTCACCAAAGCCATGGACGAGGGGAAGATGGTGCACACCGCCTACCTTGACTTGGCCAAAGCCTTTAACACTATTCCCCACTCGGGCATAATAGATAAACTCTGTCAACTATTCATCAATCCATATGTTACCAGATGGGTAGCAAACTGGGTCACCTGATAGAACCCATGTAATCAAAATAGGGGAAGTCACCTCAAGCAGTAGACCTGTAACAAGGGGTGTACGAAAAGGTTCAGTCTTGGGACCTCTGTTATCTGGGATATACTTTTCTGAGGTGCAGGTCAAAACCAGTGGGCTATGGCTTACCAAGTTTGCAGATGACTGCAAGCTGGATGCTGTCATCAGTTCCCCTAGTGATGTGGACATCCTCCAAGAGGGTCTCACTCAGAGAAATGACTGGTGCCAAAAACATGGCCTCAAGCTGAATACCAAAAAATGCATCATCATCCCCTTTAGGGAGAATGACATCCTCACAAATTATCACATAAATAATAATGTCCTAAGCATGCAATCAGTCGTGAGGGATTTGGGCACCCAGGTTGATAGCAACCTGACATTTGACCATCATGTTGCTTCCATTGTACGGAAAGCCTTCTACATGGCCCACCTCATACGTAAGGGTATCTCATCCAGGGACAAGGAGGTCATAACATCCCTGTATTCTTCCCTTATAATGCCCATTATTGAGTACAATGCCCCTTTCGGCATGTACCTCACAAAACACATGCAGCAGCTGGACAGACCACAGAGGTTCCTCACCAGGAGAATCCAGGGCCTCGAACATCTGCCATACACAGATAGGCTAAAAGCCCTATCCCTCTACTCAGTTTCATACAAACTCCTCAGAGGTGACCTCTGTCTGGCATACAAGGCGATCACAGACCCCACCTTGATGGGACTGCTGCATATCTGCAAGTCAAGCTCCACTCAATTAATCTGCATGCTTGGCCTCAACCTGGTCTGTGACATCAACAAGACTTGTTGGCGGGACAGATTTCTGTCCCAGAGACTCCTCCATCTGTGGAATGGACTCCCTCTCCACATCAAGCAGAATACCTCTTTACCCCCTTTTAAGCGCAACCTGGATAACTGGATGGGAAACAGAAAATATACCCCTGGGATTCCACTGTGTCCCTGCTGGACAGGGGCATCGGGTGCTGATTCATATAAACATGGGCTAAACTCTTGGCTAGGCTTATAAGGGCCTCAAGGCCAATAGCCTAGTAACCTCCTATGATCCTATGATCCTATGAAGATTGAAGTTAGAAATGAATGACAGACATTTGAGTTTCAGACTTCATATCCTTCATAAAATGCATGATAATGCAAAACCCATTATTCTATCAACTTTCTAAGTTTGTAAGAGCAATATTTAAAAATTGTGCCTATTTTTAGTCCCTTGTCCCACTTTTATTGATGGCCTTTTCCAGATTTCTTGCTCTAAGAAGCTGAGAGGTATAGGAATGCCTCTGGATTAGCAAAGTGGAGTACTGGTCCCAATTTACAGAAAGGGGAGAGGAAAGTTTTTCCCATTATAGAGGGATCACAGTCCTTAGTGTATCTAGGAAAGTATATGCCAAGTGCTTTAAAGGAGAATTCATCCAATCTCAAGGTTCCAATCAGAAAAAAAACAGGGTTATTCTGTCCTGGCTTTGGGACAGTGGGTCAATTCTTTGCACTTATACAGATATTGGAAGTGTCACTGGAGATTGCTATTACTGTCTATGTGTATTTTGTGAATTTGGAGAACTGTGTCTTGGAGTGTCTTCTAGGAAGTGCTACAGCAGTAGGTGTCCCTGTCCTGTAGCCATTGCTCTTTGCCATTAAGTCCCAGTATATGAAGAAGAGTTGTGGCCACTATTTGTTATTAAGTAAAATGTGTTGAAGGTGCATGAAAAACTTTACAGTGGAGACACCTTTTCTCCCCTCCTGCTTGTGGTTTTGAAGGAGAGATATCAAGGTACAGCCAATGTTAAGAGAGTATTTTAGGGATGTAAGGCTGGCATTATTGTTGTTTACTGATGATATTGTCTTAGCCTGGAGTTACTGTGATCTACAGCCTGCAGTGAATCACTTTATTGGTGTCTATGAAGCTCTGTGGATGAAAATTAATAGTCCCAAAGCAGACAGTTTTTTTCTCCTGGAAAAGAACAGATTGTCCTCTGCAGGTGAGGGGATAATAGCTGTCTAACGTGCAGGAGTTTAACTAACAGCATATCAAATAAAAGGTAATGAAATGAAGCTTGACGGACATCAGTCATAGGTTCATAGAATCATAGGTTTATACTAGGCTAATGACTACTGAGGCTCTTATAGGCCTAGCTGTGTAACTCATATTTGACCCACAATCTGATTTATATATAGGGAGATTTACTGACTGCCTCTGTCCATCAAAGACATAGCAGCCACTCCAGGGGTGAATTTCTGATTACCCATTCACTGGCCCAAGTTGCACTTAAAAAAGAATGGGGGGGAAATCTGCTTCACATGCATGGGGAGTCTGTTCCAGAGAATGGGAATTGAGTGTGAAACATATTTGTCACTCCTATTTATGTTGCAAGCAAAATGTATGTCTTTTAATCTAGTAGTTCTGATGCTGTTTGTTTTGCAGATGAGCAAAAGGTTCATTAAAAGAAGGTCCTGGGATGCTTTGTATGCCAGGTCAAGATCTCTTCGCAAAAGTCTGTATAATACAGAGTAAGAAGACAGAGCTTTGAGGCGATCACTGTAGGACATTGTGTTTACTCCCTTTATTATTTTTGTAAGAAACCTTTGCAGACATTTAAGTTGCTGCATGTATCAGGTCAGGTACCTACTGAAGGGGGCATTATCTCTATGATGAGTATGATGAGGGTCACATGCAGTGGCATGATGACCTGTCTAGACCTAGATGCCATGCCCTGGCTTATAAGGTAAGTAGCATAGAAGGATTTTCTTACTACCTTGGACATATGTTGGTCAAAGGCTAGAATACTATCTACATTACTGTCTACATGAGTTCCCAGGTCCCTGACTAATGAATAATCCTCTACGGGTGTTTTATTGATGACCGGATAGCAGACTTTCCAAATGGTACTACAATGCATTTCTTGGTATTAAGTTTTAAGCCATGGATTTGGCACCAAGTGTTTGTCTGTATTGGAACTTCCTTAAGGGTGTTTTCATCTTTGGGGGATTCAATGACTGCTTCCAGTTTGCAATCCTCTACAATATATATTGGCTTTGACATTCAAGAAGTAGATGCCAAAGAAGAGTTGGCATAGCACAGAGCCCTGGGGGACTCCACTGTTGATTAGCCTCTTGGTGGAGATCACCTCACTGATTCTAACCTCCTGGGTCTTATCAGTGAGCCAGTTAACTATCCTGCATGTTATAAAGGGGTGTATACCTAGTTCTTTACATTTTCTGACAATGCCCAAGTGGGATATTGAATCAAATGCTTTAGCCAGTTCTAGGTAGCTAGTATCCATCATTTTATCCTCATCCATTGCCTTAGTGCCCTTACAAAGAAGTCTACCAGATTCAGTAAGCATGACCTTCCTTTGACAAAGCCAGACTGGCATAGATCTAGAGTCTGGAGGTCTCCTATGTCCTTGATAATTTCCATGATAATTCTTCCCATGGCTTTGCAAATAAGACTAGTCAGAGTAATGGATCTGTAGTTTCCAGAATCTGCTGAAGGTTCTCCCTTATGAAGGGGGGTGACTGTCACATTCCACCATTCATGTGTCATAAATCCTGTTTTAAGACTATAGTTGAATACTGACTCCAGAGGTCCTGATAAGTCATATTTTACTTTATTCAGGAGGCATCTGAGATGTTAATGGGGCCCATTGAGGCGATTTTCTTGGCTTTAATGACTGTAGCCAACACATGTTCCCCAGGTATAGTTGGAGGGGTTGCTTGGGGGTATTTTTGGGAGGATGGTTGTGGGTAAGAGGTGGGTAAATTTGGAAATGAATTTGTCTGCTAGCAGGTTCGCTATATTGTCAGGCTCGGTGAATGCGGCACCATTAACTACCAGTTCCTGATTAGCTTTAGAAGGCCTTATGGTTATCTTTCACCTGGGAAGCTATTTTAACCTCAAAGTTGGCTTTGCTTGACCTAATTAGCCTTCTTAGTTGTTTATGTACTTTAATGAGAGAGTTTTTTTTTCTTTATGGGAATTACCCTTCTTGATTTTTGCTATATTTTCTTTCCTGTTGTTGTATATCCTATTTGATTTGGGATGCCACCAAAGTGATTGTTTCTGTGGCTTGTCCTAGGCTTACTTCTGGTAGGTAGAGCAGCCTTTTGGTATTGATATAGCTGTACAGAGTTTCAGGCAGCAATTCAGCATAGGCTGCTGTATTCTTGAGGTTTGGAGGGGCATTGTATTTTGACAAATCACTTAATTAAAGGTAATTTGCCTTGGAATAGTTCCTAACTGTTACTAGCTTTAACAGGATTACATAGATGTTTTTCATTTTGAAGGAGACTGCTTTATGGTCAGACCTTATCAGGGAGTATGAGACATGGGGGGGGGGGGTGCAGTGTTTTGCTTTATTTGTGAGCATGAGGTACAGTATGCTGGAGCCTGTAGTGGGCGTATTCACTATTTGATCAAGGATGTTTGTATTTATGAAGTCCTGGAATCTTTGTGTCTGCTGATTTGAAGCTCTGTAGGGTTCCCTGTCTACAGAGGGGCAATCAACTCATTAATACCTATGTGGTGTGGAATGTCATACCTCTTACAACCTGCATACATCCTTGCATTCCAGAACATTTTCTGAAAAATCAACTTAAAAAAATCATAATATAATTAAGGCTTTTCTACTGGCAGACATCCTAGATTAACAATCTTAGAGTCATTGTATTATGAAATACTCACCCTTTCTATTTCTGCCTCTTATAAACTGGTAGATCACTTAGTTAAAAAGTCAGACCCAAGAAAGGTCTGGATAACATAAGGAGCTATGGGTGTTAACTGGATATATACAGAATGGTGCTATAGGCTTGAATGAGTTAAAGTCTTCTAATCTTAAAAGGGTACCTTCTGTGACCTACTTTACAGAGGCACAGTAAGCTAATCTAATAGGGAGGCGGAAGCCAAATACACTCTGGCTAGGCTTATAAATACCCTAGGGCAGATAGCCTAGTATCTACCTATGAACCTATGAACCTATGAGTGGCATGTTACATTGGATGGTAAATGTCTCCAGTAGGCCCAAGTATGCATTGTTAGCTTCTTGGGACATAAAGGGTGACCTATAGGTGTCCAGGTTATGGCACAGGATTTTTTCTATGGTGATCTGCATGTGGAGGAACTCCAGCATGTCATCCTGTTTGACCATCCTAGAAGTATGCTTGTTACTGATGTATATTGAGGCACCTCTCACTTTAGCTCTTGTCTGTGCAGGTCTGAAAGTGTAGAAGGTACTATAATCTTGCACTGCTGGAGTACTCACTGCTGCTTTAAACCATGTCCTGGTAACTGCACAGATATCTATATTCTTGAGTGTGAGGAGGGCTTGGAGGAAGTGTATTTTTTTATTTAGGCTCCTGGCATTGAGCAGTAACACCTTGAGGTTCAGTTGAGTTGATTTTGCTTTGTCTGTAGGTTTGTCAATTGGCATTGCCTAAAAAAGGCACTATAGTGGTGGATAAAGTTTTAGCCAGTATTCGAAAGCCTAGAGGGGAAAGGTGCAGACCATCCTTGGCAAAGCAATGTGGTTTGTTAACCATGTCTACCCAAGTTGGCAAATATTGGATCCCCTCAGAATGGCACCAAAAAGACAGCCAGTTGTTTAAATCCATCATTTTGTGCTCACACTGTGGCATCATCCTTGTTGATGGTAATATGCTGCTCAGTGCCAGGCTCATACCAGCCTGAGACACTTAGACTGGAAGCTTCATAATTTCTCTATTCATATAGTCAACAGAGGTACATATCAGGTCATTTATACCCACATGGACTATGAAGAAATCATACAGGTACCTGTGTTGCAATGACTTGGTACGTGCATGATTTGGTGGATCCTGGCTCCAGATACACAACTAATAGTGAGCTTCTCCTTGTTCAGCCTGGTTGGGGGACATCAGTATATCTTACAATGGAGTCCCCTATGACAAGAGTCCTGGGAAGTATGTTTGCTTGCCTTAGGGGCTTAATGATTGGGGCTCCACTGAGAATGACAGTATGTGTGGTGTTAGCTTTTATTTTTTTCTGAGTGCCTTTGGGCTTGCTGAGACATAGCTTTGGCAGCGGGTGGTCTAGGCAATCTTCATTGTTTAGGAAGATCGCTTTTAAGTGCCTCAGCATACATCTGTGCATGTGTTGTGTGTTATGTGAGGTTGGTGTTGTGTGTGTGGTTTTGATGACCTGATGTGTACTTGTATGTGAGAGTTTAGCATTGTGTAAGTATACCATTCAAGTACTGTGTCTGATTCTTTAAGGGTTAAGTGGTTGTCAGTAAACATGAGACAATTCATAGGACCATAGAAAGTTACTAGGCTAATGCCCCTAGGGCCCTTACAAGACTAGCCAGGGTCTGCTCTTGTTTCCACAATCAGCACCTATTGCCCCTGTCCAAGAGGGACACAGGTGGAGCCCCTGGGATGAATTTTGGTTACCCATCGAATTGTCCAGATAGCGTTTGAAGAGGGTGAAAGAGGTAGTCTGCTTGACATGAATTGGGAATCTGTTCCACAGGTGTCGTAACCTCTGGAAGACAAATCTGTCCCTCCAGCAGGTTCTATTAATGTCAC
The DNA here is from genome assembly GCF_019279795.1 of Protopterus annectens. Taxonomy (NCBI): domain Eukaryota; kingdom Metazoa; phylum Chordata; order Ceratodontiformes; family Protopteridae; genus Protopterus; species Protopterus annectens. The sequence goes on along the minus strand of NC_056731.1, from coordinate 1,093,174,236 downwards.
ATACCAGGTTACGGTCTTTAGAGCAAGTAAGCCATGTAAGAATTGTTGGCTTGCTTTTTATTTGAGAATTTAGAAAGACTGACTGAGAAGGTCTTTTGTTTTCTGGATTGTAGTATTTGAGATGTGTCAGTACTTTACTCTGAAGAAGCCCATGGAATGAAGTATGAAAGCATTCAGTATGTCTTTGATGTAATAAATGGCTGGTGTATCTTTTGGCAGTGTCGTGGATTTTTTTCTTATTAGTTGGTGATTTGGGCTGTGGAATCACCACTGAGTAGTCTGGATGAAACAGAATAAAGTGACAGTGATTTCAGATGATCCACATAGGACACATGCTGAAGACTTTGAATCTTCCTTGTGAGGAACCTTTGTGGTCTCTCCAATTGCTACAGGTGCTTAGAAAGTGACATACCAAAAGGGCCATTGTACACAATTATTGGCCTAATGAGGGAAGAGTACAGGGAGGTTATAGCTTCCTTTTTTCTGGAGGCAATGTCCTTACTTATGAGATGAGCAATATAGAATGCCCTTCTTACCACTGTGGAGACATGGTGATCAAAGGTAAGGTTGCAGTCAAACTGTGTGCCCAGAACTCTCACCACTGAGTGCTTACTTAGGGTGTTGTTATTGATGTGGTAGTTAGCAGGAACCTTGCTTTTACCGAAAGGGATGATATACATTTTTTTGCATTGAGTTTAAGGCTATGACTTTGGCACCAATCATTTGTTTGTGTAAGACCCTCATGTAGGATGTTGACATAATTTGGAGATTCTATGACCACTCCTAGTTTGAGTAATCAGCAAACTTTGTCAGGTAAAAAACTTTAGTTTTTGTTTGTACTTCAGAGAAATAAATTCCAAACATTAGAAGGCCTGGACTGATCCCTGTGGAACACCACTGATTACGGGGTCTGCTGTTGGAGGTGGATTCCCCTATTTGACTATATGTGTTCTATCAGTGAGCCAGTTAGAGACCATATTGATATAGGGGTTGCTACCTAGCTGGGTGAGTTTGTTAATGATGCCTAAGTGGGGGATAGTGTCAAAGGGCTTGGCTAAGTCTAGGTAGGCTGCAGGCATAGGCTGCATGCACAGATTTCCCCTTGTCCAGGGCCTTGATGACTGTCTTGAAAAAGTCCACCATATTTAACAGTCATGATCTCCTGTCATCAAATCCAAACTGAGTAGTGTCAAATGTTTGGAGATTACCTATATTTTTGTTGATAAGGTCCATGATGATTCACTCCATAGCCTTGCAGATAAGGCTAGTCAGGCTAATAGGTCTGTAGTTTCCAGGGTCAGTGGAAGCACCACTGTTGTGCAAAGGAATAACGGCAGCCATTTTTCATTCAGCTGAGATGAAGCTGGTGCTTACACTATGATTAAAAGGAGTACCCAATAGTGTTGCTACTTCTTGTTGGAGCCCATGTAGGACATTGCCTGGGATGTTATCAGGTCTCATAGATGCTGTATTTTTGGCCTTAGAGAGGGCATTTATGACCTTCTCTTTAGAGATACATGGTAGGGAATAGGTTGTAGGGATGCCATGGGGTATGTGTGGTGGGGACAGGGGAGTGAAGTTTTCACAGAACCCATTGGCTATCAGGTTAGCTATGCCCACAGGCACAGTATATGTGGTATCATTGACTACTAGTTTGGCACAGATCTGGGCCTTTCCTTTTAGGTTACGGATGTAACTAAAGAACATCTTATGGTTGTCCTTAGTTGAGCAAGCTAATTTGGATTCATAGTTTGCTTTGAAGGACTTCACAATAAGTCTTATTTGCTTGTTTAAGCTGAGGAGGGAGTGTTTCTAATTTAGGGCTCACTCCCTCTTACTCTTAAGCAGCAATTTCTTTCTCTTATTATAAAGCCTGTTAATGGCAGTTGTCCACCAGGCAGGTTTGCTCTTCCTTGAGGAGCTTGTTTTGATTCTATCAGGTATGGAAAAGTCAGTGCAGTTCTACAGGTATCTGTATAAATCATTGATGTCAGCCAAGGTGAGGACTGCTTCTAGTGAGTGCAGTTTCAAGCTAAGACTCCTAGTGTTTAGCAGCATAACTGTTTTTTGATGAAATTTTACATTGGGAATTTTGCCATTGTGACATTGCCTAAAAAGGCACTATGGGGTAGCAAGAGCATTTGCCAGTAGCTGAAATCTCAGGGGTGACAGATGAAGACTACCTCTGGCAAAGCATCAAGGTCTAGCGATCAACTTTTTTTCTGTCTTTTCCACATGTACTAGCTTTGTGTTCCTGCTATCCCTGCATTAGCCTACCTGAAGTGCCCTGCTTGGATGACAAAGACTCATAGTCCTAAATTCTACCATAGTCTGTCTGCTCTCTGAGACTCAATTTCCCTGAAAGGAAAACAGTGAAAGCATGTCCTGTAATGGTCCTTTTCCTTACTACTGCTATATATATTAGGATACCACTGTTTGAATAAACAACCTTCCCAACCAGGTTAGCCAGCAGCCACATCCCCTCCTTTCTAGCATTAATTTAATCCTTTGGCTCCTCTAGTTTCTACTTACCCCTAGCCCCTTGTCTCCCCCCCAAAAAAACTCTTAAACAGGATTTCTTCCTCTATTTTCCCTAGCCTGATATCCCCCTTTGGGGATCATTTGTCTGTATCTCTCCAGCTGCCATTGTGTCCAGCCACCAGGTGGCACTATACTCTTAGCTTTCTGCCCTATTTATCCTTCTCCTCTAATACCTGCTTCTACATATTTGTGTGCCTGACTTTTTCTGTTTAGTAACCTCCCTCATTAATTAGTGTTCTCTCTAGATATTATTTCACTCTGCATTCCCTCTGACATCCCTAATCCATCCCTGGAAGCCTTCATACTTTACCCCACACCTCTACAAAGCCTTCATACTTTACCCCACAACTCTACAAACCTATCTCCCAAATTCTCACTCTTACTGATTGTTTTTTTCTTGACATTTTTTTTACTACCTGGCTCTACCTGCTCCGTTCGCCCTGCAGGCTCACTTCGCTCCCCTACCCTACCCCCAATTTCCACCCACTCCCAGTGGTCCTACATTTATACCTCATAAGACACTCCCCTTCCCCTAATTATCCAATGACCTCATTACATTTCCCTGAACACTAGATACAGACACACCCTTATTCTCATTTCTCTTCTCACTACTTGCCTTAATTGACTAACTCTCTTCTTCCTAGCTCTCTAATCTACCCTATTTCTACTTTCGCACTATTCTCCTTCCTACCATTCCTTCATCACAATAGCCTAAACTTACAAACCTGCTCCTCTTTCTTGCAACAACACACATACTACTCATACCATTTATGCTTACCTGGTATGAAAACTTACATATCACTGGATCCCTCCATCCTCTAAAACAAACATCACCTATCAATCAACCTACTGCCCACAGCCATGCTAACATCACTTCTACTTCAACCTACCTCTCCCCAAAATATCATAGGCTAGCCCATATTACTCTCCAACAAACCAGAAAATCACAATATACTCTCTTCAAACTCCTTAAGCTCTCACTCTTCAGCAACACCCTCTTCTTCATGGTGATATTCACCCTAACCCAGGACTTAACAACAGCAACACCCTACTAAATCCCCACCAGCCCCAAAATACTACCCCAATTACCCTTACCAAAACTGCAAACTCCCTACTCATAGCTCATCTTAACATACAGAGCTTAAATAATAAAATTAGCCAACTTCATGCTCTACTTGGCATACACTCCGTTGATGTCCCATGTCTAACAGAAACCTGGCTCAAACCAAGAACAAAAGATAATGAAGTCATCCCACCAGTGTATAATACAATAAGACTAGACCGTACAACTAAAATGGGTGGAGGGGTAGCAATTCTGTATAAATCTGAACTAAATGTATCTTCAGTAGACTTACACATACCATTAGATAATCTCGTTGAAATCCTTGTATCAAAACTTCAGCTTAATACCAGCAAATCTATCTACATAATTTGCTCCTACCTATCTCTAGGCAATAACATCAACACCCTTGAAAGCATCCTATGCTGCTTCTCTTCTTCCCTCTCTCAAGAAACCATAGCACTTGGAGACTTCAATATAGACTGGAATTGCTGTACTTCTAACAAACCTTCAGTCCATATAAACCTGTATGGCTTTTCTCACTTTATCACCACCCCAACCAGAATCCATAAGCCCACTAACAAAGAGAGTACCTTAGATTGGATCCCAGTAAAAAAACATCCCCTCACTTATATAAGAGATACCCTTCCTGATGATATTAGCGACCACTTCCTCACTTATATAATTAGGCAAAAAACCTTCTTCCCCAACCAAAACATCCTTAAAACTATATGAAACAAAAAACACTTTAATGCTGTAAATTTCCAAAAAGAGCTACAAGCCTGTGACTGGTCTCCCTAAAAACAACTCACCATTGAGGAAGCAATGTTCTATTTTAACTCCAAATTCTTACAAATACTGGAATACCATGCCCCTAGTCGATCCATTAGAACCAGAAGCAAAGCAGCACCATGGATCTCTAAAGAGACAAGGCACAAAATCCTATTAAGAAATAAGATCTGGTCTAAATGGAGATGTACTAAAAACCCAACCAATCACCAGAACTACAAACACTATAGAAATGCCACAAAAAAATCAATACTCCTTGATAAAAAAAACTACTACTTTAAACTCCAAGACAAGCATCAACAAACCCCACAAACTTTCTGGACAGCTATTAATAGACTTTTACACCCAGGCCAATCCAAGACACCAACCCCTTCTGGACTTTCCTTAAGCACTCCTAAGGAGATTGCTGACACCTTCAATACTTTCTTTACAGAAACTGTACAATCTCTTGCTAATTCCCTACCTCCTGTCACCTCAACCCTCTCATTCCCCAGTCATTGTCCATGCTGGTGTGAATGACCTGAGACATACCTCCCTGGACTACATGAAAAGAGACATAAAGGAGCTCTCTGAGCATGTAGCCCAGGCCGGTATGACCCTGACCTTGAGTAGCATCTTACCCTCACCAAGAATGATGCCACAATATGAAGACAAGATGATCAATTTCAACAACTGGCTTAAGTACTGGTGTCATTCAAAGGGGATCCAATGCCTGTCAGCTTGGGATGATATGCTCGACAAGCCACGATGCTTCGCTAGGGACGGCTTGCACCTGTCACCCCTGGGCTTTCGGATATTGGCAAAGGCTCTTGCTACCCCCATAGTGCCTTTTTTAGGCAAGGCTCAAAAGACAAACCCACCTCCATTGGTATCACAAGGGATAAGAAACAAACAGTAATGCTACTCAACGCCAGAAGTCTAAACCTCAAGATGCATGCACTCAAAACTCTCCTTAGCATGGAGAACATCGATATCTGTGCAGTAACAGAAACCTGGTTCAGGGCTCCCGAGAGCACCCCAGCACTACCAGGTTATACCTCATACCATGCTTTTCGGCCCCAAAACTTGGCTCGAACCACAAAAGGAGGGGGAGTATCGATATTCATCAAAGATACCCACACCTCCAGGTTGGTGGCAAAGCACGAAGCATCAGAGACGATCCATGTGCAACTAACAGTGGGTAAAACTGCCTTCCAGTTTATAGCCTGCTACAGACCACCCTCCCAAACCCAGGAACCCCACTCAGCCTTCCTGAGAACACTGAAAAATATGAAGGTCTCTCCAAACACCATTATATTGGGTGACTTCAACTACCCAAACATAGACTGGGAGCATTACTCTAGCTCCAACACCCTAGCCCAAAGATTCCTAGAATTTATAAACTCAAATGCTATGGAACAACTTGTTACCACTCCCACAAGAGGGGAAAACATACTGGACCTGATCATCACCAACATGGGGACTCTATGCTCCAGACCAGAAGTGTATCCCTCACTGGTAAGATCAGACTATAAACGAATCTCACTGGATATTCACATCCCGACCCCCCCCCCAGAAAACCAGAGTGAAAAACTTCTCTAAAGCAAATTTCACACTTCTCAAAACCAAGGTGGAATCCTTCAAAGCCCCCGGGCCTGTGGAAAATACGGCCCAGACCACAGAATCCTTTATAAACGCATTCTATGAACACCTTCAGGAATGCATGGATCATGCGATCCCAAATAAAACCAAGACCCAATCCTCCAAAGGCAGACGTCCTGTCTGGTGGACCCCAGCCATAAACAAACTATACAATAGAAGGAGGAAGCTACTAAATGATAGAGCAAAATCCCAAAAAGGGAAGGCATCACTGATCAGTATTAGCAAAAAACTACGTGCACTCATAAAATTGTCTAAGGCCAGCTTCGAGAGAAAAATTGCACAGGACACTAAGGATAATCACAAGGCTTTCTTTAGTTATGTTAGGAACCTGGGTGATAATTCCCAGATATGCTCAGAATTAGTCCAAAATGACAAAAAATACACTGAACTCACAGACATTGCCAACATCCTAGCTGACAGGTTCAGCACAAACTTCTCCCCCCCCTCCCCACCAAAAGGGCAAATATCTATCCCAGCAGAATGCTGCCCCTCTGACATCTCAGATGCTCAGGTAAGAGCCGCCCTCTCCAAAGCAAAAAAACACAGCATCAATGGGACCAGACGGTGTCCCGGGCTGCGTCCTACATGAACTCCAAGAAGAGCTAAACCCAAACATAAAACTACTGTTCAGTCTCAGCCTTACTACAGGATATGTGCCCAAAGAGTGGCATACAGCAACAGTGGTCCCTCTCCATAAAGATGGTGCCTCAATGGATCCTGGAAACTATCGCCCCATAAGCCTGACTAGCTTGGTCTGCAAAGCTATGGAAAGGATCATCATGGACCTCATAAATAAAGATATTGGGGACATACAGACACTGGATCCTACCCAGTTCAGCTTTGTTAAGGGCAGATCCTGCCTCTTAAACCTGGTTGATTTCTTTGAAACAGTCACCAAGGCCATTGACGAGGGGAAGGTGGTCCACAAAGCCTACCTGGACCTCGCAAAAGCCTTCGATACAATACCCCACTCGGGCATTATAGATAAGCTCACCAGCTTAAATATAAACCCCTATGTCACTAGATGGATTGCAAACTGGCTCAAGGACAGAACCCACACCGTTAGAATTGCTGGAACCATGTCAGACTCCAAACCAGTTACAAGTGGTGTCCCACAAGGCTCAGTCCTGGGACCTCTCTTGTTCTGTATATATTTCTCGGAGGTACAGGCCAACACGGAAGGACTGTGGCTGACCAAGTTCGCAGATGACTGCAAACTGGGCGCCATAATCGACTCTCCAGCTGACACAAGCATCCTCCAAAAGGGCCTCATAGAAACAGACAACTGGTGCCAGAGCCATGGCCTCAAGCTAAATGCCAAAAAGCGTATAGTCATCTCCTTTGGCAAAAACAAAGTGCCCACAAATTACCACATAGGTGGTAATCCATTAAGTACAGAAGAAGTAATTAGGGACCTGGGGACCCAAGTTGATAGCAATCTCTCATTTGACAACCACGTGGCCAAAGTGGTTAGAAAAACATTTTATATAGCCCACCTAATCATGAAGAGATTCACATCTAGATCAGGGGAGGTCATCATGCCTGTTTACTCATCCCTCATCAGGCCCATAATTGAGTACAATGCCCCTTTTGGGATGTACCTTAGCAGACAACTGCAGCAACTGGAAAGACCCCAAAAGTACCTCACCAAGAGGATCAAAGGGCTCAAACAGATGCCATATGCTGCCCGATTAAAGAAACTCCAGCTCTACTCAGTGGCATACTGCCTGTTCAGAGGTGATCTGTGCCTGACGTATAAAGCCATGTCCAACCCGGAATTAATGGACATGCTGCACCTCAGAAAATCCAAATCCCATCGAGCTACGCGCTCGAGAGACTTGAACCTCAGCACTGAAATAAATAGGACATGCTGGAGGGACAGATTCATAACCCAGAGGCTCCCTTTACTCTGGAATAAAATCCCAGTCCAGGTTAGGCAGAGTCCCTCATTGACTCTATTCAAGAGGAATTTTGATGAGTGGATGGGAGATCGTAGGTTTACCCCGGGTATCACTTCTGTGTCACTGTTAGACAGAGGCACAGTATACTAACCTTGAAAAGGGGCATAGCAAAATAAATTTAAAATGGGTGGCGAAAGCCAAACACATTCTGGCTAGGCTTATAAATGCCCTAGGGCAGATAGCCTAGTATGAACCTATGAACCTATGAACCTATGAACTAGCAAACCCCCTACCTTTCAATTAAATCCAGTCCCTACATCCTTCATCCTTACCCTACTTACTAAACTTAAACCATGTACTGCATCCGCTGATCTCCTACCAGCTGAATACCTGCAAATTGCAGCTAAAGTACTTTCCAATCTTATTTCCATACTAATCAGCAGAACCATTACTGAAGGTTCTATCCCATCTCTCTAGAAAATCTCACATATAATTCCTCTTCATAAGGGTGGTAACTCAACCAAAATATCTATCACCCCATAGCCCTACTCTCCCCCTAGCCAAAATAATGGAAACATGTATCCATCACCAGCTACTTGATCACCTTCTGCAATATAACCTTCTATCAGACTGTCAACATGGTTTTAGGCCTTTCCATAGTACTACTACTGCCCTACTATCCTTCTCTGACTGCATCAATAAGCATTGCAACAACAACAGGCTCTCCACTGCACTCTTCATAGACCTATCAAAAGCCTTTGATATGGTGAACCATCAATTACTACTAGATATACTACAACAATTCTCACTCAACAGACAGGCATTACAGTGGTTCAAGTCCTACTTAGAAAACAGACAGCAAGCTGTCCTCTGGGACAATAACCTTTCCGCTCTTCTTACTATTACTCTTGGGGTCCCACAAGGCTCCATCCCGGGACCTCCCCTTTTCTCTATTTTCATCAATGACCTACAGCTAAATATTCCTCAAGCTACCTGCATACAATATGCAGATGATTCCACACTAGTATGTTCTGCCACCTCATCTGCTGAGCTCCAAAAATTACCCAGACAGTATTTAACTCAGTTGAAAAATTTTTTTTGCAACATTGCCTCCTACTAAACACCAAAAAAACTAAATTACTGATATTTACTCCCACACTGAAGTCCTCCCCATTGATCTTACTGTTAAATCTAGCAATGGTACTATAATAGCACCTGACCTGACCACCAAGCTCTTAGGCGTAACAATTGATCAAAATTTTAACTTTGACACATACATTAACACTTATTAAAACTGTTAACAGAAAACTTGGCTCACTTTATAGGATAAAATCCTTCCTCACCCCTGAAGTTAGAACCACCATCGCCCATACCCACCTGATCTCTACCTTCCTCTATGCTTCATCTATCTATACAAATCTTTCGAAAACTAACCTAAACAAACTGGCAACTTCCTACAACAGCATTGCCAGATTTCCCACGGGTTCACCATATAGAACCCATCACTGTTTAAATCTCAAACAGCTAGGATGGCTAGAACTCCAAAATCAGCTACTATTTCAGAAACTTACAATTACCCATAAGATTCTCTTTCATACCAACAATACTCCTATTCTTAGTAGCATAGTCTCTCCATATAGAAATCTTACTACCCTTTGCTCAGCAAATAAATTACAAGTGACCATCCAGAAATCCCTTAATAAAGCAGGGGACTCCCTTTTCTCTAATTCCATGGGTAAGATTTGGAACAGACTCCCCAGCAGCCTACAATTACTTTCACCTTTACCACTTTTCAAGCACCAACTAAAACTACCCCTTAAAGTACAATGGTTATGCCCATGTACTAACCCAGATTAACACTAACTGTAGAGTATACTGCTTTTCCCCTTCTATAACCCACTAGTGGGCAAATAAACCCTCCTCTTAGTTAATATTATAGCTTCTTAGTTCTTTCATATTACATGAAACTTACTTTGTACATTTCTAAAACCCTACTCCTGCTCCTGGCACTTTCATTCTCAGTTTGTGTATAAATGCCACCTATGTTATATATGTGTAAAGTTCTGAATAGGTGTAATAATTAGCTAGAGCCTCTCATCTCTTCCCCACTCTACTGTATAACAAATGTCAAACTATATACCTCAGATACATGCCTCTAGAACTACTGCATGGCCAAAACCGGCATTCATGTTTTTCTATTGATGTTAGTTCCTTCTATGCTAGACGACAGCTATAATGTATTTAATCATTTTTTAGCATTTTGTGCCTTTACTCCTTGATGCTAGTGTTACTATGTTAGTCTGTAGTTTTACTGTATTTGTATTTTTAACATGTATTAGTTTATGTTGCTGTTATGATTTGTATTCCTGTTGCATTAGTTTAATCTTGGAGCTTATCTCCCCAGGCCTCTACTGAAAATGGACATGTATCCAGTTGGACTAGCCCGGTCAACAAATGTAAAATAAAATAGAAAAAAATAAAAATAAAACAATAAATGTCATCCCAGGCTGACAGAAACTGGATCCCCTTAGAATGACACCAGAAACTAAGCCAATTATTGAAGTCAATGATTTTCTGTTTATAGGCCAGGGGAATATACTGCTTAAGGCTAGGGACATACCTTCTTGTGACATAATCAGAGAGCTCAATCATGTCTCTCTTCATGTGGTCCATGGAGGTACGTCTCAAATCATTCACACCAACATGTATTATGACTGAATCATAATGGTACTTGTTGTCGACAGACTTGAGTGCCTGTGTGATCTGATGAATCCTGGCACCAGAAAGGCAGCTGACCATGGCGTTCTCCTTGTTGAGATTGGTAAGAGGGATGTCTGTGTGTTTCACTATAGAGTATCCTATGACTAAGATATTTGAAGTTGGTGTGTGTTGCCTTATGGACTTTGATGGTGAGACATTTGTGCTTGTGCCATTATGTGTATTGTGTGTTTTGGGTGTTATGTTTGGTTTAGTTTGTATGTGTTTTGGTGGTCTCTGGTGTTCAGGTAGGTTTTTTGTGAGTGCCTCCACATATGTTTGTCTATGTTTATGCTGTGTCTCATGAGCAGGAGTTGTGGTAGGTGGGCTGACAACCTGCTTTGTATTGCTATCTATTGCATGAGAGAACTGTGATTCCAGATTCATAATATAGGTGCACCTCTCAAAAATGGTACAGAAATGATTTAGAAGTAGGGGTTGTCAGTGTATATGAGGCAGTTGCTACACTGCCTCAGTAAACACGTCAACCAGGGTGGTAGGAGAAAACAAGTGAAACTGACAGCTCATGGTCCTAGGAATAATCTTGGTCTAGCTATAACAAATGAAGAGGGAATACAGCAGGGGAAGGTATTAGGAGGTTTAGGTGTGAAGAGCTCTTGTTTAGGTAATATTTGTGAGGCTAGACAGCAGGTATCTGTAACCGTCTATCCCTCTGTGAAGTAGTGTGCAATGCTGCATGATGCACAAACAGATGCAAACAAGCACAAACTGGTTCAAACACAGGTTGTTTAAAGCAGAAAAAGACAAAACAGCCAAAGTTTAAATTATTCAATCAAAACTCCCTAAACAGAGCCCTGCAGCAGTAACTCTAGCTAGATCAGTCCAAATTGTGTCTTCCTGCCACGAGGGCACAGGTGGCCTCTCCAGACAAAAGATTAACAAGCTCCAAAGGTCACAAATAGTACTAGATTCAGGAAAAAAAAAACTGAACCTAGTCTATGGTAGTGTTTTTTCAAGTGCAGTAAACAAGTAAAACGAACAAAAGAAGCAGGTGAGCAGTAATTACAGTTGCAAGAGGAATTTAATTAACAGACAATCTAAAAAATGCAGTAAAATACAGTTACACAGCTTAAACAAACAGATGTGCAGCAAATATTATTTTAGTTAATAAGAAAGTGCATAAGACAGTTGAAAATGTGTACATATCATCTGTAGTCTCTCAGCAGGTATTTGTTATTTGGAACACAGTAGAGCAAGGGCAGAAGGCCTAACTCACTTCAGTTTTGAGCAAGCAAGCCAACGATTCCTACATTGTCTCAAGATGCCCATATCCACCAAGCTGGCTTTGAGCAAACATGCACAAACTGGTTCAAACACAGGCTTTTTGAAGCAGAAAAACAGGAAACAGCTAAAGTTAAAATTATCTAATCAAAATGCCCTAAGCAGAGCCCTGCAACAGTAACTCTAGCTAGATCATCCCAAACTTTACCTTCCTACCACGAAGGCACAGTGGGTCCTCTCTAGATAAAAGATTAATTGCTTTACAAGCTCTAAAGCTCATAAACAGTATTAGATTCAACAAAAACATGTACCTAGTCTATGCTAGTGTTTTTCAAGTGCAGCAAACAAGTAAAAAGAACAAAACAAGCAGATGAACAATAATTACAGTTGTAAAAATAATTCAGTTAGCAGACAATCTAAAAAAATGCAGTAAAATACAGTCGCACAATTTAAACAAACAGATGTGCAACAGATATTGTTTTAGTTAATCAGAAAGTGCAGAAAACAGTTGAAAATAAACACTTATCATTTGTAGTCTCAGCAGGTATTTGGAAAACAGTAGAACAAGGGCGGAAGGCCTAACACACTTCAGTTTTGAGCAAGCAAGCCAACAATTCCTATATTGTCTCAAGATGCCCATATCCACCAAGCTGGCTACAGAGAAGTTAGGAGATTTCATATCCAATACTGTCTAGTCCTTTGATTTTGGTCTATTTTGATTAGAAGGCTATTAAGAGTGCTTTGTTGGTGCAAACTAATGAAGGTGCTTTATAGGGACAGATTATGCAAAACAGCTCTAAATTCTAATAAATGTAATTTTTACACAATACCAAGTTCTACTAAATCTGTAGGTATTGCCAGTTGGCGCCCAATTAGCTGTTTTAAGGTTGTCAGTGCACAAGGTATTTGCACAATATTGCTGCTTTACATGGTATAGTTTTATGGACCGCTCTACAGGAAAAATTTGCTTTCTAGATGTTTGCTACTGTACAGGGCGAAACCAACCCATGCAAATGTGCAAAATTTATAGCGGTACAGAAAAAACAGAAAACTAACTAATGAGCCCTCTGGCCAATAAAATGACTTCACTATGAGTCCTTTTGTGTAGTTTCCTACTCCAGCAGACCAGGCAAACAACACCTCCTGCCACAAGATGAATAAACCCAGTCCTCATAATATAAAAATGCATTAGAAGAGATCCACAAGTGCAATGCTACCGCAAACCACTTAAGCAATTAGCAGGAAGTACTTTGCTGAAGGCAATTTCAAGACAGTCTTATAGCAGTAGCAGTGAGCGGAAGAGCAACTTTTTACAAAAAATTCAGTGAAATGCCCACATAAAAGCAGGAAACAGTAGTGATCACTCAAAATAACTTAAGTATGATTTAGCAATCAAATGTATGCAACTTTGCCTGGATGGCACAGGATACAAATAAAACACTTTTGGAATTTAGGCTATGACTCCAAACTTTCTCAAGCTCCTGGAAAATGAGCAGGAGACAATGTGTGAGAAAGTTTACTTGAGAGAAATGCTTGTTTGCTGGGTGGGCTGTCAGTTTCATGGATCTGTGAAAACAATGGGTGGGAAGAGTACATAAATAGCTTATGCAACAGTCATTAGCAATGAAAGAGGGGAGGGAGGGACTTTGGAAATCAGTGTATTATAAATGGTGGACACCAGAGACATAGCTTTATAAAACAAAAGAGCAAAAGCATGGAAGGGTTGGGAACATTTTCAGGGAACAAGCAGGCTAGCTAGATTACTCTCACTGAACTGAATACAGCTCAGCAACATACAAGGATCTGCAGTGACTAATAAAAGAGATCTTTGACAGCTTGTGAAATAATTGTGTGACAATGTCCACTCTTGAAGAGACCCTTGATATTAAAACAATGGCTTAAGTATATCCATCTTGCAATATCTTTAAGACATTTCTTTTATTAAGGAATTTAGAACTTCCAATAAACTTAGAAGCCCAGTATGACTGCAAAGTTTATAAACTTTACCCAGGTTCAAGATTACCTACCACCTACTAAGGGACAGCAGGAGACAATCCCTGCCATTCACTCCAAGCCAGAAGACCACGAAAAGCATCATGTCAGAATATGTTGTGTCTGACTGGACTTGGAGGTGGCATCAGAAATAAAAATGCTATTTTGATTTTTCCACCTTTGATCATCAAGTGAGAAAACAGAGCTGTAGTATCCAAATATGTGCAAGTCTAAATCTTGAATATAGTTTGTTTAGGTTTTAAATTATGCATACAATGAGATAACAGGGGAGCAAGAGCGATTAGATCTTTCTACATATTGATGTGTAATGGTTCAATCCACCCATACTAATCTGCAAAGGTCTGCATAAACAGACAGTCTGTTTTGCATCTGTCCAAGCTGTCCAAATCTGAAGGGCTCATAGCATTTCTCTGTGTAAAATTTGTCATCTGCTTCACATTGACTCCTTTGTGCCAAAAGAGGTGGGCTGTTGTCTCATCCCTTGCAGTGCAACAAAGTAACCATTTGCACATATTTCCTCTGCTTAGTATAGGTCAGTATGTCACTATTTTTGGGCATCTTATATCATCCTTATTGCATTTTACCCATTGCCCCACATCCATACTGGGCCTACCAATTACTCCAATCACCCCAACTTACTCCATTAATCCACTGGGGCCAGTTATGGAACCTAAGGACATTCTGGGGGTCTTGGCCATCTGCATTCCTTTGGGGAATTTTTTGATTATGCTCTAACCCCCCTTCCTCCCTTTTGATGCCTATGGTTTGTTCCAAGGGACTGACATTCATGGGGGAAATTTTAATATATTGCCCTACTTCTACAGGGACTCAGCCAGGTCTACCCCTGCCTCCTCTTTAGATCATGCCTCCTACTATATGATATTCCCAGCCTCCACCAGGAGATGCCCATGTCACTACCCTCTCCTCCCAGGATGGTAATTCTCATTCCTCCCTGCTACTGTGTCAGTTACTCAAGTCATAAAATGAACCAGGGTCACCAGGGTCACCTGGGCCATTGTCAGGTCTTTATCCTTGTATACTACTGGACAAGATACACTAGAAAATACATTTAGTTGTTTGTTAATCACATGAGCTTCTGTCTTCAAGGTGATCGAGTACTAACTGATTAAGCCTCTTGCTTAGAATTGGACAGCATGCAAATGAAGACATGAAGGGAATCAAACCTGGGTTTGAATGATGAAGCTCGTTATCATTTCGTAGCTTTAATGCTGTGTGCTGTATTTCCAGATAGGTCTCATTGTCACTGGTGCAGTAAGGTCTAGACTTACTGTACTTACCTGGATATTCTTGTATTGTACCTTGGCAAATCTCATCAATTTTAGACTATACCAGCTGATAAGTCAGCCTTACTGAACATATTATAGTTGAACTGATAAACAATAATACAGGTGACCTTATATCCTTGGATGCACACCAGTCTGGCTTTGTAAAAGGCAGATCATACCTGTTGAAACTTGAAGAATTCTTTAACAGGGCATACAGTACACCCTGCTTATCTAGACCTTGCTAGAACCTCTCATTTTGGGATTACTGGCAAACTATCTCAACTCATCATTAACCCATAGACAGTGCACTGGTTTGGAATTAACTGTCTGAGATAAACCATACCATTAAGGTTAGGGATAGTTGCCTTAGACAGGTAAATGGCACCAGCAGTATCCCACAGTGCTCTGTCTGGGTCCGCTCCTCTTTGGTATATATTACTGTGATATATAATCTTGTATCAAGGGAGTATGGCTAACCAAGTCTGCTGATGATTGCAAACTGGGAAGGTTATCAAACCCCATTCAAATACTCACATTCTCAAGCCATGTCTGGGCAAAACAAATGCTTGGTGTATTAATCATTAGATTACCCTGAACACCAAGAAATGCAGCATAGTTTCCTTTGTTAATCTTGCATCACTAGATCTTAGTATATATATATATATATATATATATATATATATATATATATATATATATATATATATATATGTGTGTGTGTGTGTGTGTGTGTGTGTGTGTGTGTGTGTGTGTATGGATCTACTTTCAAATATCGAAAGACCAGAATCCCAAATGTTATTTTCACTAGATGAAAATAACGAAAGTTAAAATCCTGAGCCAAAACTTTTTCCTAGGGCTAGTAAACAGTTGCGCAAAACTACACAGTACACACTGAACCATTTGAAACCCATCTAGGTGGGGGGCTGTGCCCCCACACCCTCCCTAACTATAATTACCAACTCTGGGATCTCACTACAGTGGGGAAAAGGGCATATTTCCCCCATGATAGGCAAGTTTGTCCTGGGAAAAAGTCATTGGTTTGGGATTTTAACTTTTGTTATTTTTGACTCGTAAAAATAACGTTCGAGATTCTGGTCTTTCGATATTTGAAAGGGAATCCATATACTATATATATATATATATATATATATATATATATATATATATATATATATATATATATATATATGTATATAGGTTCACTTTATAATCTCGAAATACTGAAATACCGATTTTCAGTACTTTGAGACTATAAAGTCGAATTTTCAAAATACAGAAAGTGCATAACTGCAAATCCAGAAATGTCGAATTCGCGGTTATGGTTTTACAGTACGTGCCGTGAAATGTATTTTGTGGGCGGTGTCTGGTTTAGTGTGCGGATTTAGGTGTAATTTAAGGTAAGTGACTATTTTGTAAGGGCTTTGGGTAGGCGTTTGAGTGTATGTGAGTGTGTTTGGAAGTTGTACGTGTGGGTTAGGGTAGGCAGGTAAAAGTATGAGTGTTTAAGTGTTGAAAGTGGTGGTGTTTGTATATATGTGATGTTTGTGTGCGAGGGACTGTAGACTGTCTGGTTGTGAGTTTACTGTCTTTTTCTGTTTGGTGCAATCTCGGAGTTAGTATATATAAGTAGCGGGGTTGTAGGAGTGCAGGGGGGCTTGCCCTCCCTGCTTATCTGTAGTGTAGGTTTGTTAATTTGTGTTTTTGTGTTTGTGTGTGTTTTGTTGGTTTTTGTAGTGTGGGTAGTCTGGTGTATGTGTAGTGTGATGTATGGTGGGTTTCACTTCATGATTTTTACTTTCGCGGTTTTTGTGGTTTCGGTATTTTGCAGATTCGACTTTATAGTCTCGACATACTGAAATTCGATGTTTCACTATTTTGAGATTATAAATATATGGGTTCACTTCATAATCTCAAAATACTGAAATATCGAATTTCAATATCTCGAGACCATGAAGTCGAAAATCCAAATAACGGAAACCACAAAACCGTGAAACCCAAAATCCCAAAACCACAAAACCACAAAAAGACACAGCACACACTACACAACACATACAAACACAAACACACACACCTCCCGACACTGTACAAAAAGCAATACAACACACACGCATCCTCCATGAGGGGGGTAACTCCGAGGTTGCACTACACTCCATAACACAGACAACCCAGCATCACACATTCCACACACCCCCTGCATAAACACACATCAAAGACATACAAACACCACCACTCCCA
Source organism: Protopterus annectens (assembly GCF_019279795.1). Taxonomy (NCBI): domain Eukaryota; kingdom Metazoa; phylum Chordata; order Ceratodontiformes; family Protopteridae; genus Protopterus; species Protopterus annectens. The sequence continues at coordinate 1,093,156,771 of NC_056731.1, read as the reverse complement.
ACACTAACACACTCATGCTCTGACCTACCTACCCTACCCCACACATAAAACGTCCCAACACGCTCATAAACACACAATCCCTCCACAAAACTCTAAAATAAATAACACTTACCTAACGGGTTATCCATACCGCGGGTTCGACATTGTCGTATTCGACATTTCTGGGTTCGTGATTTCCGTCCGTTCGACTTTATAGGCTATAGATTCTAAAATTCGATATTTCAAGATTTCAAGCTTATAAAGTGTTTCCACACACACACATATATATATATATATATATATATATATATATATATATATATATATATATATATATATGGTCCTTTGGCCACCACTTTTAGTGGTGGTTAGAAAATCATTCTACCTTGCACAACTTATCCTCCATAATATCTCATCAATATCCAAATAAGTTATAGTCCACTTTATTCAACCCTTATTAGGCTCATCATTAAATATAATACACCCTTCAGTATGCACCTTACCCAGCATCTAAGCCAGCTTGACAGACTTTATTATTTTCTCACCAAACGAGCTCAGGCCTTAGTACCCTTAGCTACTCTGAAAGACTGAAATTCCTGTCCTACTACTAAGTGTCATCCAGACTCCTGAGGGGTGATATCTGCTTAGCCTTCCATGCTATGAACGGCTCAGTACGCTTTCAACTCCTTCACCTTTACCAAACGAGTGGTGATACAAACACTGGCTCTAGAGACCTAAACCTTATAGGTACCATACCATATCAACAATACCAAATGGCATAGCAAATACCTAACCCACTGTATATCCCATTTATGTAGTAGGTTGCCATTACCTATTGAGCAGCATACTTTCCTAAGGACCTTTAAAATCACTCTTGGTGACTAAATGGCTGACCACAAATTTTGGAGTGGGATATGTGGAGAAAGACTACTTAGTTGGGGTATTGCTAGTCTCTCACAGTATTGGTTAATGTGGCTGAGCGTCCTCATGATCTCCTTTGGCTGTAAGCTTAATTAGAACCTACAACTCATTCAGCGTGTCTTTAGGTGTCATCTGTAGATGCTGAGCGTGACCCACCTTTCTCATGTTTTATGAGCTATATCCTGCTGGCATGCACTGTTAAACATACTACAGGAGAGCTACTCCCAGCCAAAACTGCTTTCAGATTTTCACTGTGCAACTGCAAAACTGCAGAACTTTGGGTGACTTAACCTGAGACTGTATGATATGAATGCAAAATGCTATCGCTGTAGGAAAAAGGGGCATAATTCAAATGAATGGCATTTAAAATAAGCCTTCTACACTAGCAGAAAGAGGGGCGTTCACATATGATCTGGATGCTAAGAGACAAATAACACAAGTACAGTATTCAGAGAAAACAAGCAAAGTTGTGTACAGTCAACAGAAAACAGTGATGCTAAAGGAAGTAATTGATATATTTCCTATTCTAGTAATCCTATCAACATGCCTAGTTCTGATGAATTTCAATAATGGGCACAGCACAGGATAGATGCCAAGAAATAGACCTTGATGCAATTTTTCATTTTATGGACTACATCTGAAAGCTGTTTAAACATTGTTTCCACTATAGGACAGTAATACCATCAAAAGCCTGCTCTGGTGAAAAAAAATCACAACATAAAATGAGCAAGTGCACAGACTGGAAGTTAATTTAGTACTAAATCACTTAACATATGAAGAAACTGTAAGAAATCCTGTTAAAATGCCATGTTGTGTAGTCATTGCATGGGTAGAGCAACTATGAAAGTATCTTTTGAGATGTTTAGAGAAGGCTGAGCATGAGGACGAGGCTGTGTGCAGGAAAAAGGTATCAACAGACTCTGTCAACTGATTGAAAGGCAGTGCAATTATGCTAGTTAAGAGAGGCATAATCTAGGATGTCAGTATGATATAGTGAAAATAGCAATGCTGACAACAATATTATTTTTTCTTTTCTCAATCTGAGTAATATCACAGCATGCTTTTCTGAAAGTCATGTTTTTTTTTCCCGCAATTTCCTGTCCATGATACTCTTTTAGGAAACTTGGAAGCCCTCAACTGTTTAAGGAAAAATTTAGCTGAAAGCATTATAAAGGAGAAAATTGATAAATTATACAGCTTCTTATCCCATTTATACACCTTCTACTGTTTAGGTCAACTGGTTCAAATGAGCAAAACTATTATCTCAATTCCCATGGTGCTGGGGATGGGGTGGGGTATTTCCTTCTTCCAAGTTACAGTCATAGAGATGATTAAAACAGTAGGAAGATACAGGGAGACATCCTTCATCAATGTTGAAGTTTTTTTGGGAGCTTTGATCACCATAAAATGTTCCTATTTTAAGAGACTGATCAAATGCAGTTTTTGTTCACATTTTTTTGTGACTGAAAATCATATCTGCTATAGACCAATGTAAGGAAACAATCTACAACCTACACAACAGTGCTTATTTCTTATTTATAGGCAGCTTTGCTCCTATGCAATAATGAAACCTCTTTCCATCTGAATTAATGGAAAGTGCTCACCTTCAAGTGCTTGTCCTTGGGGTGGTTTCTTTCACACATACAACTTTCACTATGTTCTGATCCTTTAGAACCAGCTAATGCCTTCATCATAAAAATGGGAATACTAGTGCATTACTCTCTGACAGGGTAGAAAATGACTGATCTGGAAAACTGAACTTTGGACTATTTCATCTGGATCTGAGGATATTGTATTCATAGGGTGACACACTCATCTTTCTTTCTTGACTACCATTATTTTAGGTAGTCAGTATTTCATGAAGCTGACCTGCCTATAACTATCTCATCTAACATATTCTCTTTTCTTTACTAAACAAAATAGAAACATGCATCTAAATATGTATTTTTTGCAGAATCT